>NC_133664.1:128024477-128204434 GCF_037893015.1 Macrotis lagotis
TCTCCTATGAGCCAGTCCAGTGACAAGATATAAATCAGAATGACTGGAGATGAGCCCAGATACAATGCATGACCTTGGTCTTTTTAAACTTAGATCTTTTCTAGGACTCCATTTGACTGGGGCATCACTCATTCAGTGATTAAGGCTAAGTAAAAAAAAGAAATGAAGCAAAGGATGGCCTCTTACTTAGTTAAAAAAAATCAATTTGAGAAGGGAGGACCCTCAGGGTTTCTGACCAAAATAGAAATAATTTCTATGTATACTCCCTCTGAGCCATCAAAACTCAATAACCAAAGTGAGGTTTGGGCTGGCACCTATTATTGGTCAATCAGTGAAAGCCAGAGTAATTTGGGTTTAAGACTTGGTCAGGTTGTTCTGTCTGAATCCCAATGGGCCTTATTAAAGTCTAGTTTTCCAATACTATATGTCAAGAAATCATAAATGAAACTACATGGGACAAAGGAATTAATTGTCTTGACTGGGTTTTTTCCTAATGAGAGCATAAATAAGTAGGGAAAAGTAAAAAACAAATCTAGCCTATAAACCTCATGATGATCACTGGAGTCAGGAAGACTTATTCAAATCCAGCCTCTTATACCAGTGATTCTATGCAAGTCAGTGGACTTCTGATTTCCCAGGCAACTTTCTAAAACTATTTGTGGTGAATAAGATGCTAAGGGAATTTCTACACTGAGAGTTCCCCCCACTGGTGAAATCATAGGGCAAGACAAAAAAAAAAATTTTTTTAAGATTTGCACTTCATTGTTTGCACTTCAAAAGACCTTGAGAAAGGTGCTAAATCAAGAAACAATATTTTTTGTATACCTCTAAGAGAAATTGAAAGACTCTACCAGGCATTCCCTGAAAGAAATCCCAAAATGAAAACTCCCAGTCAAAACCTAGAACTCTCAAATCAAGAAGAAAAATAGTGTAAGCAAGCTTTAAAGAAATTATTCAAGTACCATGAAACCACAATCTAGATCACACAAGACTTAGTAATATCTGTTACAAAGAAACAAAAAACTTAGACCATGATATTCCAAAAGGTGAAGGAGTTAGGGTAATAACAACAATAACCTACCTACCCAGCAAAACTGAGACTAATCCTTTTGGGGGGATAGGCAATGAACATTTAATGAAATAAAATATTTTCAAGCAATCCTGATGGGAAAAAAAACAGCTGAAAAGAAAATTTTATGAACACAGAACTTTAGAGAAGGGGGAAAAGGATCATTATGAGGGCAAAAAAATAAGGAATTTAAGCAAAATTAAACTGTTTGCATTCTTTATATGGGAAGATAATACATGCAACCCTGCAGAACTTTCACATCACCAGGGTTCTTAGAAGTTTAATTAGACAGAGACCCTGAATGTGATTTTATTATTTTGTAATTATCCTTTTCTGAGAAAAGGGACAAGGGAGAAGAAGAATGGGAATAATTATAGCACATAAATGGAGCATCAAGGAAGAATTCATTCATTGAAATAGACAGTAATGAGTGTCACACTCCAACAGGGAAGTAGGAAGGAAAGAGGTTAAGAGAAAGAAAGAGAAGAAAAAAAGAGGAAGAGTAGAATAAGAGAAATAGTGGTCAGAAGCAAAATAGACTCTTAAGGAGGAGATAAGGTTAAAAAATAGATGGGTCTAAGAGAACAGAATGGATTGAAACACAAAGTTGTCAATCACAACTGGAAAAGTAAAGGGCATGATGAACTCACTCATTAAATAGAAAAGGATGGCAGAACAGATTAAAAAGCAGAATCCAACAATATAACACTTCCAAGAAACAACATATTTGAAGCACAAAAAACATGCACAATAATAAATGGAGCTTTCCTTTAAATGATAAGAAATATCTATCTAAAACTTAAAGCAAGTATTTTTTTTTTGGAATGAGCTTAAGTTAGAACCCTTTATAAAATGATCGGAGCAAGAATTTCCATTATCATTACTTGTACTCAATATTGTACTAGAAATGCTAGCCATATTAATAAGACAAGAAAAAATATATTGAAAGGGTAAATATAGGCAATGAGGAAACAAAACTATTATTCTTTACAGATGAAATGATGGTTTACTTAGAGAAATTTAGGGAGTTAACTTTAAAAACTAATAAAAAATTTAAAAATTTAAAAAGTAGAAACTTATTAAAACAAAAGCAAAGTTGCAGGATATGAAATAAATCCACACAAATCATCAATATTTCCATGATTTACCAAACAAAACCCAGGAGGATATGGAAAGAGGAATATCATTCAGAATAATTACACATAATATAAAATACATAGGACTAAATCTGCCAAGACACACAGAACTATGTAAACATTCTTTGAATAAATATAGCTCTAAATAATTTAGGAAAGAAAAAAGAGCCCATATGGATAAAAATATTTCTAACAGTTGTATCTGTGTGTGTGTGTGTGTGTGTGTGTGTGTGTGTATGTATGTACTAGCAAAGAATTAGAAACTGAGATGGTACCCATCAATTGGAGAATGGCTGACCAAGAAATGGTATATAAATGTATCAAAATACTATGACCTATAAGAAATAATGAAGGAAATGGTTTCAGAAAAACTCAGTTAAGACTAGGAACTGATTTAAATGTTGGAGTGAGCAGAACTAGAAGAAGGACAATTTATACAATAATAATAATTTTGTAAAAATAATCTATTTTGAAAGGCAGCAACTCTGATCAACACAATGACCAATTACAATTATAAAATACTCATGATGAAAAGCTTATCCATATTCAGAAAAAACTGAGAGTCTCAGAGTGCAAATTGAAATATATTTTCTTTTTCTATTTCTTGCTGGGAGTAGGGGAGACATATATGACTAAGAAGAAATTTGTTGTGCACATCTATCATATTTTTAATGGAATTTATTTTTCTTGCCTTCTCAATGGGTGGGAAGTAGAAGATAAAAGGAAAAGAAAGCTGAGCCTGAAGTCAAAAAAAACCTTTTTTTTTAAAATCTGACCTCAGATTTCTAGTAGCTATGTAATTTAGTGAAAATCACTAATTTTTTTTTGCTTCAGATTCCTCATCTGTAAAATGGGATTAATAACATATTTACCTCCAAGTGTCATAAGGATTAAATGAAAACAGAACCTAGCACATCATAGGTGTCATATAAATGCCAACCATTATCATTATTATCATTATTATCTCTCTACTAACTTAAATGAACTTGTTTACCTGAAGGATGCTGCAAAGAAAAAGAATAATGACTTTAAGCATTGCCTTTTATGTATACTATGGATGTCATCATGTGCCAGTCAACCTCACTAGACCTCACTTTCCTCATCTGTAAGATGAAATGGTTGAAGCTGGTCAAGTCTCATTAACCTTCATTTGTGAGACATAGTTCTCTTTAGCAATTTACATAAGTCTAAGGACCTGTTTTTAGAATGTTTTTTAATAATTGAAGAAAATGTTAAATTGTAGTTAAATGTCCTTTAGCTTAGGACCAATGAATTTGGGTATGTGTGTGTGTGTATGTATGTCCATGTTTATATGTTTATAGATATAGATATATGCTTATAATTATATTTCACTGTAATCATTTTCCTTTGTAATCCAATTTATTGTATTTTGTGTATTTACAAACATGATTCCACAAAAGGGTTTCAGCATACTACCAAAGGGATCCATGACACATAAGTTTAAAAATCTCTGATAAAAGTTTGTAATTTATTTCTTATCCAAGTTCTTGGACTCCCTGTAAGTCAATCAGCATTCAATGATTAAGTCACCAGCCTCACCTTCTACAGACCAGGTAGATTTGGAAGGGGTCTATGCACTCGAGTCAGGAACCTCTGGACTAGATGACATGTAAAATCCTTTATACTCATAAAGTTAGAGCTAGAAGAGACTTGCTTCTAATCCAACTCTGATATTTTACAGATGAGAGCACTGAGGCCCAGAGAGGAAAGAGGTCAAGTCCAAAGTTACATGGTATTACTTAACAGACCTGGGATTTACACTGAGAATCTTTCGCTCCAAATTCAGCACAATTTTTTTTTTTGCTGTACCACATCTGCCCACTTCCAGCTCAAATTCTATAACTCTACTTATTCTCATGATAATCTTCCTGAGCTTCTGAAGCCAAAAAAATTCTGCCTGCTGACCATTATTCTAGTGGCAAGCCTTTCTGTTGAAAATTATAACCAGGGGCGGCTCGGTGGTGCAATGGATAAAGGAGTCAGGAGTACCTGGGTTCAAATCCAGTCTCAGACACTTAATAATTACCTAGCTGTGTGGCCTTGGGCAAGCCACTTAACCCCATTTGCCTTGCAAAAACCTAAAAAAAAAATTATAACCAAAGGACAAGCTGTCACCTAGACCATTTGAAAGTCTTTCCAGTTTGGTAAAATCTACTAGCACCTGTCTTCCATAGTCATAGCCTTTGACTAACATTCCATGACTAACATGTTTCACTCTCTTGGTACTCCTTTTCTCCCAGTGTTTAATATTTTGTGCCATATTTGGGCCAAAATACAAATTTTACAAGGGATGAATTATAGTTTTAATTTGTTAGTTATTAACTACCCTATAAATGAACCTAAATTAACTAAATAACAAATAAAATTTGCAGAAAACATATATTTTTTTCAACATAATATCAGTAAAGGCAAAAATCATACAAACAATGTTTTTGAGTTACAACCTATACTATTGCAATATATGATAGAGTTCAAAGCAAACAAATTTACAACCTTGGTAAGTTTTCTTTTCCTAGACAGCATGGCAGATGATTACTACCCCAGATAACCTGTTGTAAATAAAAATTGCCTCAAAGAAACAGCAGACTTGCTCCTGATTCTCCAACTCACAACACCAGGAAAGACTTAAAAGTGAGACTACATAACCAGTTGAAGACAATTGAGTTAATTATTGTTGTCTGCTTCTATCTCCATGTAAGCATGGCTGTAGCACCAGATCCCTAGAGGTCTGTTACTCACCTCCTGCACACAACTCCTACAGTCAACTTCATCCACTCCCATACCAAAAGAGTTAAACAACCTTAATATAAGAATATTGGTGCTGTTAGAGGAGAAACTACATGATGTCATAATTATTATAAAAGTTGACACTTTTAGAAACTTTTCAGGTTTTCCAAGTAATTATGGAGATGACATCATTTGTAATAATCACAACAATTCTTTGAGGGAGGTGATGTGATTATTTCCTCATTTATAAATGAAGAAATTGAGGTATTTAGTATCTTGAGTCCATTAATGGCTCACCAGGGTCATAAAACCAATAAGTGTCTAAGGCAGAATTTGAAACCAGATCTTTCTGACTTCAAAACCAGCACTCTCTCTGCTACATTACATTTATACAACAAGTTGAAAAAAAAACTGAGACATAGGAATCTAGGGTTTTAAGATGGTCTAGGCAATTTCCTACTAAAACAAAAAAGAAAGAATTTTAAAAGAGTAAATTTTTAAAATCAGTTAAGAAAATCTGACCAATATGTCAAAAACAGTTGGTACTGTATGTATATTCACAATCTTCTGCCTCCAACCTCTGAAAAGAATGGTATGTGAAGTTATCTTCCAACACCTCTTTTTTGGCACTAAGCTTAGTCATTATAATTTCACAATTCAATTTTAATTGTTTTAATTGTTCTTTCCATTTATTTCATTGTAGTCATGTAAATTATTTTTCTATATCTAGTTACTTATCATTGGTTAGTTCATATGCATCTTCCTAAATTCCTCTATATTCATCACTTCAAACACTTCTTACAATGCAGCAATTTTCCATTACATTTGTGTATCATAACTTGGTTAACCATCCCCCCCATCAATTCTAGTTTTTTGCTACTTAAAAAAATACTGCTTAATATTTTGATGTATAGAAGAGTTATTCTTTTTGTCACTGAATTCTTGAGATACAGTAATACAAATTGCTTTCAGAAATTTGATAGTTCAGAACTCTTTTCACTACATAAATAGCATATTTCATTTTATCCTCATAGTTACCCACAGAGGCAGAACAGATACTATTTCCATTTCATTGTCTAAGAAACCAAGATTCAGAGTTTTAGCTTTTTCTGTCTTGGTTTTCCCATCTAGAAAATAAAAATGATGGTGACAATTTCCATTTCTATATGAGGATATCCAAGAAATTAGGTCAAAGAATTTTGGATCTAAAGGTACCTATAAGATCATCCAATCTAACACTTTCATTTTTCAGATGCAACAACTGAGTCCCAAAGAATTTAAGTGACTCACCTAAGATCATACAGGTAGTAGTAAATAACCAGTCAGGATTCTTAGATTCAGGATGTCTGCCTTCAAATCTAATGCTCTTTCTACTAGCCCATTTCTATCAGGAAGCTAATATCCACTGAACACCACAAATGAAAAACCAAAAAGTTTAAAATAAATGAGTATTTACAGGTCCCCTTTCAAATTTATGATTTGCAATGATTGCTTACTAACCTTGTCATCAGTGACACATCATAGACAGGTTATGTGAGTTAATCATCAGAATGCAATGAAACTTGGGTGGAGCATAACTAGATGGTAAGTGTCTAGGAATTCCCTGAGGAAGCAGTTATGAGTCCCATTAACTATAAAGAACAGCAGCTTGAGATCTCATTTCAGATCCATCATCATCTATAACAAAAATGTTAAATTGTAGTTGTTAGTCATTTTATACAGTGATATACTACTCGTTATGGCCCAATTTGGGATTTTCTCAGAAAAGATACTAGAGTGGTTTGCCATTTCCTTCTCCAGTTCATTTTACAAATAAGGAAACTGAAGAAAACAGGGTTGAATGACTTGCCTGGAGTCACACAGCTAATACGAGGCCAGATTTGAACTTAGAAAGATGAATCTTGCTAATCCCAGGTGTGGCACTCTAGACACTGTGCCACCTAGTTTTCCTGTGATGAACTAAACTTTCTCTAATTCATTCCAGATGTGACTTTGGGCAAGTTATCAGTACCTCTTGAACTCAACTTTCTCATATATAATATGAGAGGGTTGAAATTTTCAGTTGTGCCCAACTCTTTGTGATCCCTTCTAGTGTTTTCTTGATAGAAGTATTGGAATGGTTTGCTATTTCCTTCTCCAGATCCTTTTATTTGTGTACCTAATTTATATGTACCTAGTTATTTATGTTAGTTCTTCCTCTCCTGCCTGTTATACTACAAGCTCCATAAAAAGACTGTTTTTGTCTTTCTTTATATCCTTAGGACTTAACAGAGTTCTTGACACATAATAAATTCTTAATAAATATTCTGGAACTTATTAGGAAAGATAATAAATTTAGATAAGACCAGATCCTGTGCTAAGGAAGCTTTCAATTTAATGACTTTATTGACAGTCATTGCTATTAAATGACAGAGCCATTGCAAGAATCCAAACCCAGACACCTTTCATTTCAAGTCCCTCTTCTAAACAATGACAAAATTGTAAACTATCTTTATCATGGAACCCCATCCTAGCTTCTGTTCAATGGCACAACCCAGGTTCCTGACCTCTCTTGACCCACTCCCCATTAAATTTTATTTGAGTGCTTGGCTTGGTGACTACAGAGCAAGTCAGATTAACTTAATTATAAGATGTTAATAGCTGACCCTGACTTCTTGCTATAATTAAAAGAAATATTTTCATTTTAATTGAAACTTCAAAGGCTTTCAGGAGAAAATAACCCAATTTCTTCCACCTTACTTGGGAAGAGAGGAAGTATTTTTAGACCCCCTCCGACCATACCATTTAAGTATTACTAACTTTGCTGATGGGTAAATTAGGTCTGATAAATATCATTGATCTTACTTCTCCATGATTCCCATGAGAGTAAGAACTACATTTTTCTATCTCTTATCATTGGAACCTACTTCCATGAACACAATTGTGAGTTCCTTGAAGACAGGACCTTTCTTTTTCCGATCTTTGTATTCCCAGTCTTTAGCACATAATGGATGCTTAATATTTATTGGTTAATTATATTGACTGATGGATTATGGACTGATTGGAAATTGGGTCATTTCTAATTTTTTTTTAAATAGAACAAGAGGAATTAAGGAAGAGTGGCCACGTGAAGATAAGAAAAATAGCTTCACTGTCTCCTGGTTTGATCCTAGAAATCTGGGGATAGGAGGGTGGAGCAAGAAGTGAGAGAAGTTGGCTATTGAAACCTACCCATAGCACACAAATCTTTAATTAATTGGAGAAAGTAATTACAGAAGACAGAGAGTTGAATTTGAGTCAGAGAACCTAAGTTTGAATCCAACTTTGCTCTCACTACCTATGTGACTTTGGGCAAGCTATCTGATACCTCTGGTCGGTTGTATTCAATTCTTCATGACCTCATTTGGGGTTTTCTTGGTAGAGGTACTGGAGAGGTTTGCCATTTCCTTCTCCAACTCAATTTATAGATGAGGAAACAGATAAATGGGAGGCCAGATTTAAACCAGGAAGATGAGTCTTCGTAACTTGTTTCATGGCATTGTACCACCTCCTGTTCCAAGGGTTGAACTAGATGACCTTTAAAAACTCTTGCAATTACAAATCTAATTCAACTGATTAAGTAATAATCATGAGAAGGGTGGGAGAAACCTACTCAACCAGAATGAATTGAACTAGACCTAATTTGTGGAGAATGAGGCAAGGGAGTTATTCCTTCAGTATATTTCTCCTCCCAGAGTTGCTCTCCCACTTCCCTTCCCACCCACACCCTTATACTAGTGGATATTATTAGTCAAGCATTGTTTTTTTGGACTTCATTCTCCCAGAGAACCATGTCATCAAGAAAGTAATGCCATGATGTGCAATTGAATTGGATTTAAGTGAAGGAGGGCTAAACCAAGTCATCAGCCTCACTGTCTCCTCTAGACCCATTTGACCCAGGGCAGGATATAGATCAGGATGACTGGAGATGACCCCAGATGCAGTGGGAGACCTAGACCATTTTGAATTAAGGTTTTTTCCCCCAGGCCTCAGTTTGACTAAGGCTAGTTTAGAAAGAAATGAAGCAAAGAATAGTCTCTTTTACCTTGTTGGGTTTTTTTAAAATCAATTTGAGAAAGGAAGATCTTCAGGGTTTCAGGCCAAAATAGTAACAATTGCTTTTTATTGCTCACGAAGAGTCATCAGAGCCCAGTCAATGAACCAATGAGGCTTGGGCTGGGACTTTTTCCTAGTCAATAAGTAATAGCCAAAGTGATTTGGGTTTAAGACATGGTTTTTAAGACAGAGTTCTTGAGTATATCACTGTCAGGCCGAGGGTAACGTCTTTACAGTGGCTTGGAATTCTGTTAAATATTGGTTCTGATTGTTAAGAGTCTGCAAAAAGAGGGAATGGTGAAGACCTTTGTGAAGCACTGAAAGAAGGCTTTGAACAAAGTTTTGAGGAGTACGAAATATTTCATAATTCCATTCATACCACTTCTGATAAAGTATATTTTTGCTCAATTTCCAGGATTGATTATAATCTATGTAATGGAAATTAACATTCTAAAGCAGTTTTCTTCTTGATGGGACTGGAATTTATCATCCAAAATTAATTTACCTAGTCTTTATCTTACAAAATGAAAATAAGTGAATAAAGAAGATGAACGTACATTGTTCTGTTTTGTTTTTAATCAAGTCCCAGAAGCAGTATATTCTTCGTGTCAACACATGGACACATAAAGACAGAGTATTTCCAAGATTATATATTAGGTTTATAGTAGCAGAGCCCTGGAGTTAAGATTGGCACTTGAAACTGCCCTTAGTGGTAATGTGATAGCATAATTCAGGGTCTCATTCTTCATCCATTGATCTAATCAGATGCTTGGAGTGTTTTTATTGTTAATTCTAAAGTGATATTCATTATTTTCCAAATGTTGAATCATTCTTGCAACAATATAAATTCAACTTGGTCATAGAAAATATTTTTGACATATTGCTATAGTCAACAAGATAAGATTTAATTTATCTTTAAATGTAGTTTCATTTCTCATAGAGGCAGCATGTCATAGTAGTCAGAGAGCTCTGCTCTGCCTCTGACAGAATTTTGTGAACTAACTTAGGCTTGACTTTACCTCTCAAGAACTATCTAAAACTATAAAGTGTAGAACAAGTGTATTAAACTTTGGTAGAGGAAGTTCCCAATGGCAGTGAAATCACAGCTTAAGTGCCTTTTCCTAGCAATCAACATTTATGAAGTGCTTAAAATACAAAAAGAGTCAAAAGATAGTCCCTGGGGGCCGCTAGGTGGCGCAATGGATAGAGCACCAGCCCTGGAGTCAGGAGTCCCTGAGTTCAAATCCAGCCTCAGACACTTAATAATTACCTAGCTGTGTGGCCTTGGGCAAGCCACTTAACCCCATTGCCTTGCAAAAACCTAAAATGAAAAGATAGTCCCTGACCTCCAGGAGTTGACAATCTAGTGGGGAAGAGAGCAAGCAAATACATACAAATAAGATGTATATTAAATGAATAAGAAGTAAGGGAGAGGAGGTATAAGAATTAAAAAAGATTAAGAAAAGTTTCCTGTAGAAGATACTAGAGTCAGAGTGGAGGAAGGAGAGTATTTCAGGCATGGAGACAATCAGAGAAAATGCTTGAACCCAAGGATGGAGCATTTTGTTCATATAACAGCCAAAAATCTAGTGTCACTGGATCAAAGATTTGGGATGGAGCAAGGAAAAGACTGGAAAAGGAGCTAGGTTATATAGGGCTTTTAATGCCAAACAAAGAGCTTTATCTTGTATTTGCTCCTAAAGGCAATAGGAAGTTGTTGGAATCTGTTGAGTAGTGGAGTGACATGGTCAGATTTATGCTTTAGGAAAATCATTTTGGGAAGTAAATGAAAAATGGATTAAAATGGGGAGAGAGACTTGAGGCAGGTAGACCCACTAGCAGTCTAGCAGAGTTCAGATATGAAGTAAGAGAGACTGCACCAAAGTAGTGATAATATCAGAGGAGAGAAGAGGGCTTAATCAGGAGATACTACAAAGGTGAAATCAACAGGCCTTGGCAATAGGTTACTTATAGGAAAGAATTCTCTGTCTTCACTACTTCTCTTCTCTGCTAAGTCTTATCTTTGTTACTCAGAGATAAGCTAGAATGCTACACTTGCTCCAACTTTTCTGCATCCAGAAACTTGGAATTTTATTCATTCCTTTTCACATAGGTTCTTCCTTTTATTGCAACTTACAATGGCTTCAATGGACTTAAGCAGGTATAAAGGCTCTGTTAAACTTGGTCTTGATTGATTCAGTCAAGAAGTTTGGATCTTTGTTTATTTGTTTTTTACCTAACAAAAATAAGTTACTTTTAATTGTATGGGATAATCAATGGAGCTCCTTGTGTGTGTGTGCGTGTGTGTGTGTGTCTTTGTGTGTGTGTGTCTCAAATTTTTATATGTGTGACCATGGTACAGTGAGAAAAGTGCTATACTTGAAAGTAAGTATAGCAACTGTGAAACATATTTTTGTATGTGTGCATGATATATAAAAATTATATTATATATAATATATATTTATAATATTATATGTTATAATAATTATATTTAATAATTAAATTTACAGAAAGACAGCCCTTGTACTAAAAAGGCAAACATTATTTAGAAGATGCTATCAGAATAATACAAATCCAAGTTATTAAAATTTCAAAATTAATATAATAAAGGGATGCTATGTTAACTATTCTTAAAAGTTAAAAGTTTTTTTTTTTATCAAGAAAGAAGTTTTCTTCAACCTCTTTTTCTTATTATCTCACTTGTTCTCTTTCCACATTGGCAACTTCCAGTCTCCCTCAAAATCACCATCAAAAAAATAGTTATATTAGAGGTTTTTAAGATTCCTCTGAGAAAGTAACAATTTTTACTACAACTATTGGTGATACAGATTTATCCCAGTCACATGAATACAAATTAAATTAATTAATATGTTATATATTATAACATATGATATATGAATATATTATTTATATGAATATATAAGGAATATATTATTGTATGTTATATATACATAAACCATAAATAAACATAAATGAATAACTGCTGCTTGTAGCAGTAATGAACTGGAACTCCACTGAATCATAAGAATTAGAGATGACCTTCCAAGAGCTCATCTATTTTAACCCTGTCATTTTCAAGACTGAAGAAACTCAGGCCTGGAGAAATTAACTCTTCTCTGCTCACATAATGACAGAACTAAGATTTCCATTCAATCAGTGGAATAGACTCAAAGATCATGTAGTCTAGTTCCTACATATGGGGGGGGGGGGGAAAGGAAAAGAAACCCAGAGGGGTGAAGGAATTTGTGCAAAATCACATAGGGAGTAAGTAGTCGAGTTCAGATTGAAAATTCTGACTCCAAGAGTAGAACTTTTTTCACTCTACCATGCTGCCTGATTCCTGTCCTTCAATTTCCTGAAGTACCTTGTGAAACATCTGAGGAAAATTAAATTCTGTACAATATAATTTAGAGATCTCAGTGTATTTTATTAAAATGTAATAATTTGACATTTAAAACCCATGCATACTATTACAGCCAAAAATAAATCAAAATACAAAAACTTACAGGCATATCTGAGCTACAGCTAAGGAAGCAGTCTCAGGTGTTTTTTTCAGAATCTTCAAAGATAGTGGGGTGGCTAGGTGGCTAGGTGGCGCAGTGGATAAAGCACCCGCCTCAGACACTTAATAATTACCTAGCTGTGTGGCTCTGGGCAAGCAACTTAACCCCATTTGCCTTGCAAAAAACCTAAAAACAAAAAAAAAATCTTCAAAGACAGAATTGGTTGAGGTGAAATGGGGTAAAAACCTTTGGAAAAACTCTAGTAAAATCCCACATCTCTATCTTTATTAACCTAAAAAGAAAAAGGCTCCAAGGGAAATTTCTCTTTCAAAGGCTTTTTGCCACTCTTATTTTCTATATGAATACTCTTCCCCCATAATCTTTACCATAGTTTAAACTCTTCATTCATTGAGGGGGAAGAGATTTAGAGTTTGAAGAACCCTCAAAGATGATCTATTCCACATATTCTTGGTCTTTTTGTGTATCATTGATCCCTTTAGCAGCTGATAAAAACTGGGAACTCCTTCTCTGGATGACATTCTTAAATGCATAAAACAAAATACTTGGTATTTCCAAAGAAATCAATTACATTGAAATACCATCACCAAAATGCTTTTTTACACAAATTAAGGGATCCTAGGTTAAAAATTCCTGCTCCTCATTTTGCAGATGATGAAATTGAGGCTCAGAGAAAAGGAAATTGCCCAGTCCCAACAAGGACTGAAAGCCAGGTTTCTCTTTGAAATCATGCCCAGATTATCTAAATTCCTGTTAAATGCCTGCCTACAAATACTTTATATCCTAGGAGTGCTCACATTATGGAAAAAAAAAATAGATTTTGTACCTTAAATGACTGAAAATGATGCATAAAAAGGGAAATATTTAAAGTTCAGGGAACTTTATTTATTGATATTGTGTGAACCTAGCTTGATGTGGCTAGACTTTGAATGACTTCAGAGAAGGTTCCACAAAAGCCAAATGGCTGCAGAGAACATTTGGAACTGACCAAGTATTAGGTGCCCCCCAAGTCCAGGTGTTTTGGATTCCTCAAATTTGAATCCTTGTGCTTACATCTCAATCAACTTTAATTTAAATGTTAAGGTTTACTGATAAACTTCTTAATGGATCTTGCTTAGGAACTACCTTCTCAACAAAGTAGCTTAACTGCTTCTTTGCCTGGTTGGTGTGCTGGTACTCTTTTCTGAAACCCTTTATAATTCTGAGATTCATAAGGGAATCTTTTTCTGGCTTTCTTCCTTTATCAAATGACCAAATTTCTTTCTAAAACTATTTCAGATGTGGGGGTTTGTTCTCATGACCCACAATTAGATAGCTCTAGAGATAATAGCAATAGCCGTTTAAGACTTGCAAAGTATTTTACATCAATGGAGGAGAAATGAGGGGCTAAATGGTGCTCAAGTGGGCAAGACTAAGGAGTAGAATCAAACTTTCATTCCCCATAATAACACTTAGCAACAGTAGATCAGACAGTCTATGTGGAAATGCCAATCTTTCATCCCATATCCTGCTAATCTAGCAGATACAGGGTCCAATTTATCTCTTGAACTGGTGAAAACTCATCAGGGTAACATCTAGTTTCCAAGGTTTGGGATACAGGATAGGCATAATAGGGGGATGAACATGGCAAAGGCAACAAATGAAGACCTTAAACTGATGCAGGCAAAAGATAAAGAGAATTGTGAATGTAGAAATTGAGTGGAAATGTAAATTGACTACCACCTACTCTTGAGATGCAAATTAGAAAAGATATAGAGAATTATGATTGTAACAGAAACAAAATTTGCAATCTTAAAGGCTGTTAATCTTGTCAAGTTGGGTGGAGATCCCCAGTAAAATTTGTATACTGTTCTCTTTAGGCTTCCCCTTCTACCTAATTCTGGGCCCAATAAGGGAAAGGGAGTTCATCTTTTGCCCTCTGGATGAGAGGCAAGACATAAAAATCTGGGTTGGACTCCTGCTCAGTGCTGCAGTCTTCTCTAACCTGCTGGCCCAGCCAATGCTATTTGGCTATTCTTTTATATCTCTCTCTCTCTCTCTTTCTCTCTCTCTCTCTCCCTATTCCTTCCTATGTGTTGTAGCTTCTTTTTTTAAATTTTTGTATAAGTGATCTTACGCATTACTAAAATATTCTTGTTTAAGAGTAAACATAATACCCCCCCCCAAAAAAATATAGACCCTCATGAGAAATAAAGTAAAAGAAAGAGAAAAAAAATGTGTTTCAGTCTGTGTGCTGATACCATCAGCTCTGTCTCGGGTGGATCACATTCTTTATCATAAGTCCATCACAAAAATTACTTCCATATTTTTCCACTGTTGCTGTTGCTGATTGTAATTCCCTCCATCCATAACTCCCCACTACCATATATTATATTTCTCTCTCCTTTCACTCTGTCCCTCTTCTAAAATGTGCTGTAGGGTAGCTGAGTGGCACAGCAGACTGATCACTGGCCCTGGGGCCAAGAGGTCCAGAGACCACATACCATCCCCCGAGACCCAGCAACTACCCAGCCCCATGGTCCCGGACAGGCCACTCAATCCCAGCCCCTTGCAAGAAGTAAAAAAGAAAATGTGTTATATCTGACTATTATCTACTATGATCTACCCTCTCTTCTATCATCCACATCCCCCCCTTCCCCCTTTCCTCCTTCTCTCCTTTTTCTAGATGTTTATACCCTATTGAGTGTATATTCTATTTCCTCTCTGAGCCATTTCTTTTATTTATTTATTTTTTTGTGCAAGGCAATGGGGTTAAGTGTCTTTCCCAAGGCCACACAGCTAGGTAATTATAAAATGTCTAAGGCTGGTTTTGAACCCAGGTCCTCCTGACTCCAGAGCTGGTGCTCCATCCACTGTGCCACCTAGTTGCCCCTCTGAGTCATTTCTGATGAGAGTGAAATTTCCCTCCTTCCCCCCCTCCTTCCCCCCTTGCAATAGCTCATTGCAAAAAAGAAATATATATTTTATATATATATATATATATATATATATATATATATATATATATACACGTATATATACACATCTTTTATATGAAATATCTTAACCTATTCTACCTCTCCTTTCTCTTACTCCCAGTACATTTCCCTTTTAGCCCTTATCTCTATTTTTACAATATATTATATCTTCAAATTCAGCTCTCTCCTGTGCTTCATCTATAAAAGCTCTTTCTACCTGCTCTATTAAATGAAAAGTTTCATATGAGTATTAACAGTATCATTTTTCTATGCAGGAATACATGCAGTTCATCATCATTAAGTCCCTCATATTTTACCCTTCTCCCCCACTCTCTATGCTTCACCTGAGTCCTACATTTGAAGGTCAAACTTTCTGTTCAACTCTGGCCATTTCAACAGGAACATTTGAAATTCCCCTGGTTCATTGAAAGTCCATCTTTTCCCCTTGAAGAAGATGTTCAGTTTTGCTGTGTAGTTGATTCTCTGTTGCATTTCAAGTTTTTTGCCTTCCAGAATATTATATTCCAAGTCCTATGAGCCCTTAATGTAGTTGCTGCTAAGTCCTGTGTAATCATGACTGCAGCTCCATATTTGAATTGTGTCATTCTAGCTGCTTGTAATATTTTCTCTTTGACTTGGGACTTCTGGAACTTGGCTATAATATTCCTGGGGGTTGTTTTTTTTTGGGATCTCTTTCTGGGGGAGATTGGTAGAGTCTCTCAGTTTCTATTTTGCCCTCTACTTCTAGGATATCAGGGCAATTTTCCTGTAGGAATTCTTTAAAAATGAGGTCAAGGCTCTTTTCTTGATCATGACTTTCAGGTATCCCAATAATTTTTAAATTATCTTTTCTGAATCTGTTGTCCAGATCAGTTGTTATTTTTCTTTTTTTCTTTTCTTTTATTTTAGGTTTTTGCAAGGCAAATGGGGTTAAGTGGCTTGCCCAAGGTCACACAGCTAGGTAATTATTAGGTGTCTGAGACCGGATTTGAACCCAGGTACTCCTGACTCCAAGGCAGGTGCTTTATCCACTATGCTACCTAGCTGCCCCAGTTGTTTTTTTAATGAAATATTTCACATTTTCTTCTAATTTTTCATTCTTTTGGTGCTGAAGTATTGTATCTTGATTTCTCTGAAAGTCATCAGTTTTCTTTAGTTCCATTCTACATCTAAAGGATTTGTTTTCCTCAGAGAGCTTTCTTATCTCCTCTTCCATCTGCCAGTTCTGCTTTTTAAAGCATTCTTCTCCTCAATAACTTTTTAAACTGTTTTTATCCATTTGACCTAAATTCGTTTTGGGGGGGATTTTTTGCAAGGCAAATGGGGTTAAGTGGCTTGCCCAAGGCCACACAGCTAGGTAATTATTAAGTGTCTGAGACTAGATTTGAACCCAGGTACTCCTGACTCCAAGGCCGGTACTTTATCCACTGCCCCTAAATTGGTTTTTAACATGTTATTTTCTTCAGCATTTTTTTGGATCTCCTTGACTAAGCTGCTGACTTCTTTTTCATGTTTTTCCTGTATCTCTCTCATTTCTTTTCTCAATTTTTCTTCTATCTCCTTTACTTGATTTTCAAAATCTTTTTTGAGCTCTATCATAGCCTGAGCCCAACTTCCATTTTTTTGGAGTCTTTAGATGCAAGAGCTTGTACTTCCTCATATTCAGATTGAGTATTTTGATCCTTCTTGGGATTATAGACAAAGTATTTCTCAATGATGTTCCTCTTTTTTCTCTGTTTACTCATTTCTGGTTTTGAGGTGCTTCCTGAGCTTTTGAATATTATTGGGACACCCCACACACACACACACAAGGATCTCAGTGTGTGTGAAGCTCTGACTGCTGTCCTGGTCTGTGAATGACCACAAGCGTGCCCCTCTGCCACAGGGCTGAGGTGGGGAAGGCCTGTTTTATGGGAGGCCTAGACTGCTATCAGGATCTGCATGTGGTCAGAGCCCCAGAGTCCTGTTCCAGGTACAGAAGACAGACCTTGGAATTCTCCCTCCCCTACCTTCATGGGCTGAGCACTCAGGGCTTAGTTGCCTGGAGCCTCCAGTTTGCCAGCTCCATGCCTGTTTCCATTTCCTGGATCTGGGCTGCCGAGGCTGCAATGAGGGCTTGTTTAGGGGCCTAGACTTCACACTCACTCTGGCAGAAGACCCCTCACTGATCCTCCAAGTTGTGCCTGATGCTCCCCGAGGTGCAAGTTAGGAAACTGCTTCTACCATGAGAGCCATGACTCCCAGGCACCCTGGGGATCTTTCTGGGAGACTGAAGTTTCTTTACTCTGGCAGGGAGCCACTCTAACCCCATGGAGAGGAATTTTTCCACTATTTTCCAGGTTACCTTGGTCTAGAGAATTGCCTCACTAGATCTTTCTGTGGGTTCTGTCTCTCAAAAATTTGGAGTCATAATTTTGAGATTTTTTGAAATATTATGGAGAGAACACCTAGGAGAGGCTCTTCTCCTGTCACCATCTTGCTCCACCCTGTTGTAGTTTCATTTAATAATTTTTTGTTTTATTTCTACCCTTGCTTTCCTGAGTCTGAATAATGATTACTCATAGGCAGAACTGAACTCAAGTAGCCAGAGGCCACAACACTAGTATTGAAAAAAAATGCCTTTTTAATTCATTCTGGTTGAAGTACAGGTTGAATTAGATGACATTTTAGATGCCCCTTCTAACTCAGATTCATTCATTATTCTGCTACCTGACATGTTTCAATAAAAGGCTGTGATCAGTCCAAAGTCACATGCTATATACTGCAATTCAAACACCAATAGGTGTTTTATCTGTCTCTAAAATAAGGAACATGCAGGCCAGGAACTCTCGAGAATTTTCCAGTGAGAAAACTTAAACTGACAAAAGTGACATCTTGTCACTGTTTCCTGACTTTCTTTATGTTATTAGTGAGAGCTGTAAACCTTGCAAATCAAGTGGAATTTTCTTTAAATGTCTGGAAAAAAAAGACTCCAGATTCCCAAATTCTCAACTGTTTTTTAGTCCATTTATAGACTCAAGATAATATTGGAGATGGAAGGGAACATAAAAAAGTGTTCTTATAATTTCTCTATTTTTAAAGACCAGAAAACTGAGGCCTGACTTGTTATTTCAAGCTCTCATAGCAGAGTTTCAACCCAATATCTCTGCCCTACTACAGCCAATCCAATTGGGATGTCCAGGGAGGACTAGCACTTCTAACCTGAGGATTTATTGAGCCCTTTTAGGGCTACTCATTCACCTTTGGTGTCTCAGCAGTGGCTCTAAGAATTTGTAACTTGTGTAGTGACCATACTCCAGTAAAACTGTCTGGGCAGAAAAGTTAAACCAGTGACCACCCTCCAGTAAGCCATCTTGGCAAGCAGTCCTGTAACCCATTGGTGAGTTAGAGGAATTTATACTCCAAACATATAAAGACTTCTCCCATTGGAATAGACATATGAGAATAATTTATTTCAATTAACATGAAGGCAGCTAAAGCAGTTATTATAGATGCTTAGAGCTTGGTCAGACATTGATGATGCCAAGGTCATCAAAACATCCCAAGTCATTGACAGTCATCTTGATTTTTGTCTTGCCACTGGCCTTCAATGCCTCTGGAAGAGAGAGTGAGACCTCATTTAAATTCAATTCACACATCAGTCAGGACATCACATAGTGATGTCATTGATCTCCTTTAAAAATGAAAGACACTAACTACTTATCAGACAATTGGAATATAATTAATAAAGCCTCTACCCTCAAGGAGCTTACTTAAAAATTCATCCACCCCCATTAAAAAAACTATTAAGAAGAACTTGGGGGGGGGCAGGTGCCGCGGCACAGTAGATAGAGTACCGACCTTAGAGTCAGGAGGGCCTTAATTCAAATCTGGCCTCAGACACTTAATAATTATCTAGCTGTGTGACCTTGGGCAAGTCGCTTAACCCCATTGCCCTGCAAACATCCACTCCCCCAAAAGAAAGAACTTGGTAGTCCACCCTTCAGTCTTTTAATCAGAGGGTAAAAGAAGTTGAGATAAACAGTATTATTTAAAGTTTGAACTAGTGATGATGAGATTAAAAATTATGTGTTTAATCTAGAAAGGCATCTTGTCCCTTGGAATTGAAATCAGACAAAGCAAGCAGATGTGAAGTGGCAGTGGAGTCCAGGTCTGCCCTCCACAAAGGAAAGTATTGGGAGGAATATGGATATATCCCTAGATACCCATTACCCCTAGTGGAAAAATAATCCAAAGCACATATATTTCTGGAAATTAGTTCAGAGTATCATCCCACAGCAGAGATGGAAAGCTCATGTATTCCTGACTTCACTTTCAAATAATTTTAAATATTTTCTCTAAAGGCTTCTAGCATCTGAAAAAGATTAATGATAGAAATTCACTGTCTCTGCTGCCCTCTGGTGGCATACCCCCATTCACAAACTAGCTTCTTATATTTATAGAAAATAAATCTAAAAATAAATAATTATTTTTATCTTGAGTGCAGGTGGGAACCCATCTGATCATCTCACAAGACCCTCACAAGACCAGAATCTATCTGGTCATATTACAAGACCCTCTTTTAATCATGAGCACAACCTCATTCCTTTATATGTAAATTCAATAGAAGTCAAATCTTATCATTTCTCTACAATTTCATTTCAACATTGATCTAAAAAGGACAATAGATAGCTTTTAGTTCAACTTATTTTATAAATGAGAAACCTGAAATTCTCAGCAGTTAAATGATAGCTCAACGTGTGCTCTTTCTGTTTAATGCTGAGCCCAGTTCAATGTCCACATACAGTCTGAGATATGTGTGCTTCTAGACCAGTTTAATGAGCTGCATCCAACCATACATTACATTGAAGTCAGGAGAACAGTTCAAATCCAGCCTCAGACATTTGACTCTTACTAGCTGTGTGACCTTTGGCATGTTATTTAACTCTGATTGCCTCACATCCAGGATCATTTCCAGTCATTCTGATTCATATCTGACCACTGAACCTAGATGACTCTGGATGAGAAAGTGAGGCTGCTGACTCAGCACAGATTCCACACCCCCCCCCCCAATTCAAATCCAATTCATGTTCTTGTCATGGCATCATCATAGTCTTCTTCAAAAATGAAGGACAAACATTATATCCTGAACAATAGTTTTTCTTCTGTGGATTAAGCCAAATTCTTTCAAATGATGGTGAATCGGATTGAGGAAATTATACTATGTTTTGAGGCTTGAATTAATCCTGTGTCAGCATAAATATGTAGAGATGGGAGATGGAACATGGTCCTTGAATTAATTACAAGATCATTTGCAGGATTTACTATCTATAGGCAATCTCTCTCCCATATAGCCTCTGCATTAGACATCCTGACAGTGGCAAATATATTGAATATATGTCTGCCTGTTTTATATCTTACTCAAAATTGACAAAGAATAATGGTTTGTTATCTACCTATACATGTCTCCAGAAATCTTGCATGATCTTAACATATGTCTGGAGAAAAATCTTTAAAGTTGAATTTTGCTTTCCTGATTCAAATAGTTTCTTACAGTCAATAAGCAAGAAAAATCTGCTGAAAGTCATTCTTTAATTTATTGGCAGTGTCAGTTACTACATCATTTATTTCATGTTTTAATTTGTCACAATGAGTAAAATAACATTTTTGGTTGAGAAGGGTGATGAAAGGAATGATTATTTCTCTCTCTCATGATAATGACAATTATTAATTTATTAAATTTGGGAATACCCCAGATATTTTTCCCTGTTTTATTTCCTGTCCAAGGACAGAGATGTTGGAACATTGGATTACCAATCTTCTCATTCTGAGTAATGTTACGCTACCCAATTAGCTCAGATTTGGGTGGGGAATTTACAAGTTATCACTTCCATATGGGAGTGGGGAGGTTAGAAGCCTGGTGTCCCCCTCCCAGTTCTGGAAAATCTTCATAAAATTTTTGGCCTTTCCTTCATAGCAAAGAAGAAGTCTGAATTATTATGACTGATATATACTATAATTACATATATAATTATTATATATATGATAGACAATTTAATTACATATATTTTAGGCATTTCTGAGCTTCTTAACTTTTTCTGCATTGTAATTTCTTTGAAAATAGAGAAAAGGTATTTTCTGCCATCTGTAACTCACAATGTCTAACTTGGAGTTCTACATACAGTAAATGACCAGGAAATGATTGCTAGTCAATTAACTTTAACTTTCATTATGAGGCAAACTGTTGAGAAACTGCATGACAAATTCACATGAGCCTTGGGGAGATGAGAAAACCCTTTAGGCAAAGAGTTCCTCAGTCTGAGAGGTCACAGGTCTGGAAAGTATGACTCTATCTAATGATGATCCATTAGGGGAGCAAATGTGTGTGTGGTCTGATAGAAAGGGCTCTAGCTCTTGGATCAATCAATCAATTAAAAATTACTAGTTGTTCATTTATAATGTTCTAGGCTCTGTACTAAGTATTTAGGATATAAAGAAAAAAGTTAAATGGTGTTTCTTAAGGAGCTCACATTCTAACAGTGGAGCTAAAATGGATGTATACATTTATACATGCATGTGCATATATAACACATACAACATACATGTTTATATGTGACTGCATGTATCACATATACACATGTGTATATTCTTATACAAATACATATGCACACACAAAATATATATACAAACTTAATTTGGGAAAGGAAGGGCCTGACAGCTAAGGAAATCAGAAAAACTCCTCATAGAAAGTGATACTTAAACTGATTCTTTAAAGAAACCCCAAATTCCAAAAGGTAAAGATGAGGAGGGAATACATTTTAGGCAAGGTGGAGAGTCAGCATAAATATGCAGAGATGGGAGATGGAGCAGCATGGTCCTTGAATTAAAAATTAGAATTAAAACATGAACTGATGTGGCTTAGCTATAGATTCTCACAGTGAATAGGAGACAGAAACAGTCACAAAGATAGATAAGTCATGAATTGTAGCCTCCATTATAACAAAGAAACTCTACCTACTTCCTTATACAGATTTAATTAATTTACTCATGATTTTATCTATTTAAAAAGTACAGAAGAAGGGAGATGCTGCTTGGTTTCTTTGGAAAAGACTCCAAATCATTTGCACCTTAGTATTAAACAGTTCTATAGTTAACTACTATTGCCACCTAGGAGAACCAGTCTGTAATTATAGAAAGGGTTAGTGTTCTTGGAATGACTACTCATATACCAAAACAGATGAGAAATTGAATAACAAACAGAGCTTAGTTGATATATGTATGTATCCTTGAAAAGTGAGTTATGTATGTTTACTACCAATGGGTTATATATTATCAATAAATCAATAGGAATAGATCTAGTAATAACATGCATTTATAAAATGCTTTAATATAAGCAAAACTCTCAATATAAATTTTTGTATTTGATCCTCACAACAACACTTTGAGGTTGATATTATTATTATTATTATTATTATTATTATTATTATACCCTTTTTATAGATGAGACAACTAAGGCTAAGAAATTTGTCCAGGATCACAAAACTAGTACATGTGTGAAGCAGGATTTGAACTTAAGGTCTTTCTGATTCCCATGTTCAACATTCTGTCCACTGTGCCACTTACACTGCCTAAATTTAAGAACTGTTACTATTCCTAGGGCCTAGAATAACTTAGAGGCATATATTTTGAAATATATCTGTGGAATGTATTATTGACCTTACTAGTTCTATACCCTATCCTTCTCTTAAGGCAGTCTTAGGTGGCACTATTTTTTTTTTGCTACTATCACATTATTGACTTATTAAATGGAAATATATACATTTTCCCAGAATGCCCTTATATTTCAAGCTAGAAAAGTATTCTATTTGTGATTCTATAATTAACTAGCTATGGTGTCACTAAATAGCTCCTTGGTCATGAGTTTCTTCAAGTAAAAGGGCATAATAAAACCACTCTAATTATTACACAAGATAGTTGTGAGGTTAGAAAAATAATAGATCCAAGTGTTTCAAAAGTAATACATGAAAAAAATGTCAGCACAAAAATTATGGAATCTGAGAGTGGCAAGGGCCCAAACAAGGACATCATGCATGAATTCTGACCCCTACTCTATAAAGAAATCTCTACATATCAACAAGTATTTATTCAGTATTTATGTTCTTTTCAGGGAAAGGAAATCACAATTTTTGAAGAGTTTGAGCTGTTAAGGAAGCTTTATCTTATATTAAACCTAAATTTTCCTCTTTGCAATTCCTACTCATTATTTAAAGTTTTGCCCTTTGAAACCCAGTCAAACAAGTCAAGTCCCATGAACTAGCAAGTTTTCCCTGACTATTCATTTCTCCAAGTAAACCTCTCCAATTCCCTTGATTGAATTCTCATGGCATGAACTCAGTCAAGCACCTTCACTATTTTGGGTACTCTCCTATGAACACTTCCAGTTTACCTGTATCATTGCAAAAATATAGTACCCCATACTGGATAAAATGTTCCAGATATGGTCTGACCTAGTCCTATATATACTATCCTTCTCTTAAGGCAGTTTCAGATTGCATTAATTTTCTTTTACTACTATCACATTGTTGACTTATTAAGCATACCATCTCTTTTTCAGATCTTTTAAGTTGCATTTCTAACCATGCTTCCAAATTTTATTCAATTTACCATACTAGAACTAGCTGAAAGAAGTTTTCAGAGTACATAACTGACTCCATTTTGTCCTGTATTTGCTATTTTTCCTTTTTAATTTAGAATGTATATATGTATATGTTCATATGTGTATAAATTCAGAATACTGAATGTCTTCTTCAATACCTCCCATCACCCAGAACTATACAAGATTAAGTTTAAATAGATAAGCTAAAAAGGATACATTCTTTTCTTCATAACATTTTTGTTTTATTAAATGTCCTTTCCTTCTTATTTGCTTTACCTGATCTTAGCAAACTGTTTTGTATGAAACTATTCTTGCTTAGGGAGCTTTGGAAGAGAGAATACACATATATCATCTGTATCATCAGCAAAATTATGAGGAAAGCCTTTAAGGCTGCATTTTACTGTACTAATTCAAATGCTTTTTTATAGTCAGCAAAAAATAAACATAATAAGAGCTTTTTTTCTATCTATGAGCTAACTGGGTAGCTATAAGGATGCAGTCTTTTGTAGAATATTGTTAGTGGAAAGTATTTACTCAAGATACTTTTAATATCTATATACATGTGTCATCATGAAATTTTGAGATGTACATACATTTCCAACACCTGTTGATGGTCTGTATCATTCCCTTGTATAAAATGCAGTTTGCCTGTCCATAATTTTTTGTTTGTTAATTTGAGCAAGGATTAGTAAGATCCCTGAAAATTTCCTTAATAGTCTATTAAACAGACAAGTTTTAGACTTACTTAGACTCTTAAGACTAAATAATTTGGGATACAGAAAAGAAAAATGAAAAGAATCTTTTACCAAACCTAATTTAGTAACAGTTTCTCAGATGTCAAGTTTGGAGCCTGAGAGTCGAATCAACTCAACAGATCATTGTTTTTATGAAAATATGAAGGGAGAAAAATCTCTAAAATAAATGGGAAGCAAGCAGAGCACCTATAACTATAAGTCCAAATCAGTAATCCATATCTTCCTTTGGAAAGAAGGACAATATGTGAACCACAGAACACATGAAGTTCAAATTCAATGTCAACCCATTTGAAATTCAGGAAAAAAATGTTCCAGGAAAAAGACACTGAGGATCTTTGTGTTTATACCAGATGATTTACTTTTGAAGTATAGGTTCAACTTCTTTGAATGAATAGGGGTAGGAAAAGGAGTTTAAGCAGAACTGACTACAAGCCAAGAACTTGATAGAAAAGATTTCTGGTGAAGCCTGGAAAATGGAAAAGTAGTGCTGCTTTTGAAAAAAAAAAAACAGTAATGGGATCTTTGAGATTTCCCCTGGGCTAAAAGTAAGTATTGTACAGAACCCTTTGCTGGCATGTTGAATGCAGGAGTCTCATTGTAGATTGATAAGTAATTAAAATGAATTATTTTCTAAAAGGGAACACGATTGAAGGGATCATTAGCTATACTAGGTGAATGCTCTTTGTAATTTGTAATGAGTTGTTTCAGTTCAAGAACCTATTCCCTTAGAGATGAACAAATACAGGAGATTTTAGGTGACCTTTGAAGTCATGGTTAAGGGGAAGGATCTTGTAAATCTAAACCTTCTTCAAACCATAACTATATAATAAAGAGATGTTGTTAGCTATAAATGGGAAAATATTTTTCCCTAACATTTTGGAGATCTATTCATCTCAAGGAATGAGCATTCATCAAAGTTAGCATTAGTATGAGGGGAATTAGTCAAGGGGCAAGGGGTGGAGGTGGGGAAAGGACTTACAGTAAAGAAAACAGGGAACCTTGAAAAGAGCATTGCAGTTGCAAGGTCCTAAACAGAGAGTTTCTATGGGTACTAATGATATTTACTAGATAGAGCTGGATAGTGAATTATTAGAGTATGTAGAAAATCTGTCCCATAATCTTTTTTTATAAAAAGATGTAGAATTTTAATTCATATTTTTTAAAAATTAAAATAGATCATATTGATAGCTTTCATTTTGTCATCACCTAAATCAGTACATAAAACAAATCTAATGTTATTTGCTATATTCTCTGCCAATAGAACTTCTCTTCTGGTAAGGAATGGGAAGAAGTCTTATTTCTTATCTCTTCTTTAAGGCCAACCTTGTTCATTATAATTTCTCTATGCTGTTTTATTACTTTATCACAGTTGTTCTTTTCACTTGAATTATTGTAGTACTTGCATATATTATTTTCCTTTCTCTGCTTACTTCACTTTTCTCCAGGCAATTTAAGTGTTTCCAAGATTCTTAGTATTCATCACATTCATTATTTCCTATAGCACAGTAATAATATTCTATTACATTCATGTACTTACAATGTATCTTGCTATTCCATGGTTGTTTCCAGTCCTTTGTTACTACAAGTAGTTCTCCTATAAACATTCTTGGATATCTAGAGATTTTCTTTTTATTAAAAAAAGGCAATAAAATATCTGTGTCACAAAAGTATGAACATTTTTGTCATTTTATTTGCATAATTTCAAATTGCTTTCCAATGACTAGACTAATTCACAGTTCCATCAACAATACATCAATATGCCTATCTTTGTACAAACCCTCCAATATTATTATCAGTTTTTAATTTCTTTTGGATTTCTCTAAGTATTAATAGCTAGAAACATTATTTCACAAATTTGTTAAAAGTTTATAACTTTTTGTGAACTGTTTCTTGATATATACATTGACCACTTCCCTATTAGAGAATGACTTTTGTTCTTATCTATTTCTATTAGGGAATCTATATATCTCCCAGTCATATCCCTTCTTGTGGGTTCATTTTGATTGTGAAAGGGTTTTTCAATTTCATATAATCAAAGTTAGCTATTTCATATTGTAGTTGCCTCTACTTGTTCGGTTAGGAATCCATCCTCTTCCCAGAACTCTGAAAGGTATATCATCTGGTTCTATTCCAATTTTTATGCTATGATTTTTAATATTCAGATCACACTTCATTTTGAATTTATTGTGGAATATAGTATAAGAAATTGATCAATGCCTAATTTCTACCAGAATATTTCCTATTCTTGCCAAGTAAGGAGTTCTTTTCTATGTTATTTTCTTTGTTAGTTTGTGCTTGGGGGGGTATATCAGATATTGAATTATTGAGTTCAATTTTTTTTATTCTTTCTTCTCTAGTCTATTTCTTCTCTAGTCTACTTTTCTTTTTTTAGCTAGTGCCAAATAATTTTAATATTGCTCTTTTTGTAATGGGGTTTTAGGTCTGGAAATGCTATTTCCTCTTTTTTCCCCTATGTTTTTTCATTATTTTTTTGATATCCCAAATTTTGCTATTAATTTTTCTGTAAAGTAATCTGTTAATACTTTGTTATTGCACTAAATCTATTTTTATCCATCATTTGTTTTTCTATCACCTGATTTCCAAATTTCTTGATCCCTCTGTGGAGCACCATTCATTATGTTGAAACAAAAAGTTCAGCAAAGCCAACCAACATATTTATGGTATTTGACCAATAAACACAATATTCCACAATAGCAGTTTTGTAAAGTGGAGAAAAGGGTACATTTTCTCAACTCTCCTCCCAGGCCCATGCTTTGTCATTATAATTACACAACATTTTGTTTCATTTTTTTTCTTTCTAAGTATGTTCTTGTTGTAGTGATTGTATGTGTTACTCTCTTGGTTCTGCCTACTTTACTCTTCATCAATTCATATAAGTTATCCCATGATTCTCTAAATTTATATTTGTGGTTTTAAAGCAATATGCCATTTCATTCACTTACTATACTTTATTTAGACATTATCTGATACCTACTTTTTTCCTAGTTCTTTGTTACCATAAAAAGTGCTGCTATGAAGATTTGTGGGTGTATATATATGATATCTTTCTATATGTTTTAATCTCTTTGAGTTATTTGATTAGCAGTAGAATCTCTGGGGCAGTGTGGATAGTTTAGGTACTTTTTTTTTTAGGTTTTTGCAAGGCCAACGGGATTAAGTGGCTTGCCCAAGGCCACACAGCTAGGTAATTATTGAGTGTCTGAGACCAGATTTGAACCCAGGTACTCCGGACTCCAGGGCCGGTGCTTTATCTACTACGCCACCTAGCCACCCCGTTTAGTTACTTTTTTCAATGTAATTCCAAACTACTTTCCAAAAATATTTGAACCAATTAAAAGGTCCACCAATATTAATGTACTTCTATTTTTACAGTCCCTTCAACATTATTTTCACCTTTTTTTTTTAATCTTTGCCAATTTCATGGGTGTGAAGTAAAACTTCCCATTAGTTTTGATTTGTGATTAGTGATTTGGTGTAGTCTTCTCTAAGGTTATTAATAGCTTGCAAGCCTCCTTTGAAAACTGTTCATATTCTTTGACCACTAGTCCAACGCAGGATGCAAGTTTTACATTTAGTCAGCATCCATTTAGGGTATGTGGTATAAAATATTGTTCCACCTATTTTCTGCAGAATTATTTTTCAGTTTCTTATCAAATAGGTAATTATCCCTTTAATAGTTTACAGATTTAGATTATAAAGCATTGGTATCCTGGGTTTGATTATATCTGTTGCATATTTCTAGTTTGTTCTACATTTCTCTTTTTCATCCCATAAAAAATTGTTCTATTGACTACTATTTTATAAATACAGTTTAAGGGTAACTCCATGTTACTTTTTTTCCCTACCTTTTTCATTATTTCTCTTGAGAAACTAGATCTTTTTTGTTTTTCTCAATGAATTTTGTTTATATTTAATAATGTTTATTTTTGTTTGTTATCTTATTTCTATAGTTAGTCTTTCTCTGGTAAATAAAAATGGTAAGAATGACAGTAAGAATTCATGGCAATATATCAAAGGCAATAAAACCACATCATATGTGGAATAGATGTCATCCCAGAAATTTTGGCTTCAAAGTAGATATCTGTATTTTGAACATTGAAAATTTATACAGGAAAGCAGTGTTGATGGTAATAGAAGGGAAGTAGTAAGTAAGAAATGGACTAGTTTCTATAATCCAAACATTGGCACAATTCATTCCTTCCTCTGTTTGTGCTTCTTCTATTTTAAAAATAGTAGAAAGTTCTCCTTCTATTATCTCAGAAAATCAAGAGAAAAGTTGTTCAAACTCCAAAATTGGTAGTTCCCCCTTGTTGCATCTCGCAGATGTCAACTGATGAAGTTATGAACATCTGAGGTAGTCTGGTAATACTTAGTCCTCTGCCACTGGGAGGCGGGGAGAAGTAGAAAAATAGCCAGAGTAACCAATGAACCCTTTGGTATAGAAACCAAAGAATTGTATACCCTATTCAGTTTGTGCTATTTATAAGTGGTTGGAATCAGGCTTACTCTACTTTTTGTGTTTTTTAAAGAACATTTATTTGATTATAAAATAGTTCCAATATTTCAATGACCTGAGGTTCCTGTAAGCCTGATAGACCTGGTCTTTACATGAATTTCTAGACAAAAGATACCCAATTTGATGTCAAATTTTAGTACATGTCCTTCTTATATCCTTTGTTATGACATCTATAAATTATATCTAGTGAAAGTCCCAAAGAATATCAATTGTATGTCTTAAAACCTGAATTTAATTGAAATAACATTCTAAAAATATTGCAAGACTTTTTATTTAATGAGCTTCTCCCAAAAATGTCAATCACATCATTTTCAACTAAGAGCTATAAGAGTTGAACAAAGTATACTTTTTTCCAGCTCTAAATCCATAAAGAAGGGGAAAACAAGACTATTGTTTTGGTATCTAAGGCAAATCAGGCCCAAAAGAAAGTACATATTTCTATTTGTACTTAATGTTTTATATAACAAGTAGTGAAAAAGCATTGACTTTGGAGTCAGTAGAGAACTAAATTTTAATATCATAACTTAGATGCTCTGAGTCTCTTCTATAAAATGCAATTAAAAATACTGGTGAGAGAATAAGGGTCTAACTCAAGGTCACACAACATGTTTTATAAGAAAAACTTAAGCCTATTTCTATATGACTAAGGTAGTGCCCTTGGGCATGTCACTTGATCCCTCCTTCCTTCTCACTGATCAGCCTTTAAGATTAAGTTTGGGGTACCTAGGTGGCATAGTAGATAAAGCACCGGCCCTGGAGTCAGGAGTACCTGGGTTCAAATCCGGTCTCAGACACTTAATAATTACTTAGCTGTGTGGCCTTGGACAAGCCACTTAACCCCGTTGCCCTTGCAAAAACCTAAAAAAAAAAAACCCACTAAGTTTTTACAAGTTGCTCATCTGTATTGGTCAAGATTACTCACTGGCAGTTTGCTGTATCAATGCTGTATCATCACTGGTTCATCCCAATGCTGCTAGGTCTTACTTCTCATGATAGTTGTAAGAATGGAATTTTATAATTTATATTAGTGCTTAGGGGAAAAAATTTAATGACTTAAATGTCAGCTGTAATATACCTATTTATCATCTCAACTGATTTTAATGGAGGGAGAAATGATCATAATTTTAGTCTCTTTCCTAATTGATTACTCTAGAGACTAAATATACCCCTTTTTTAAAATTTACCTTAGTACTTAAAGTTCAAATAACAGACTAACACTAGTAGACACTGTACTGTTCTTGATCCAGAGGAAAAAGCAACACCAGAGTGATTGTCAGATGTCTTAATTTCTCTGCAATCATTTCCCCTATATCCCTGATAACAGTGACAAGAAAATTTCTCTGCCATTACTTCCAAGTCCAAATCAGATGGTTGTCCTTTCACAACAAATTCTCCATTGTCAGAGATCTCAATCTGGCAGTTTTCTGAGTTCAGGTGGAGGTAATCTGCTGCTTTCCAGATTTTTCTTACACATCGCCCATTATTCCTACACAGGTATCTGCTGCATACTTCAGCTGCTTTGGTTACATTAATGATGTAGCTCCCAAAATCAGACATAACAAACTGTTTCACCTTTGTACAATTGCCCTAGAAGAGGAGAACACAGAAGGGTTCCATTATTACTACAAAAACAGCATAGTTACTGCTTCTAGTCCAATACTGAAAGTCTTTAGATGAAACCAGTGCTCTTGGTTTTAATTAGTGAACTCTTGTACTCCACAAACATAACCACCCCTACTGCCCAAGTGATCTATGGCACAAAAGTCTCAAGGTGGAATGGGAGTCCCAAAGAATATAGGTAGACATCTAGGGCAACCAATGAATGGCTAGCCATGACTGTAGCACCTGACTCTAGCAGCCCATGTTTTAAGCCTTCGGTTCCATTCATTTAACTTAGTATAAGAAAGTACAACCCTTAGGATTGCTGGGTCATTTCCTAGTTCAGTTGTTATCATCTGGATGACAATGATAACTGATACATTTCCCATTATCCAGCATAGTGTCTGGCTTCTTATAGATGCTTCATAAAAATTGGTTGATAAATTAATTGTTATAACAATTTGAAGTTTATGTTCACATTATCTTTCTAGTATCAGTTATGAGGTACAACCTAATTTTTTCAAACCAAACAAAGATGGGGACCCAGGGATGGCAGTAAGGTAGAAAGACACAAACCTGGTCGCCTTCTTGTATGAGTTAGTATGCATACAGAGTTTTTGTGCTAACTAACCCTATTAATAAGTTAGACTAACTTAGTAGGAAGCTTTATCTGTGTTCTTTGAAATTGTAATGCCTAATTGATGCGGTATATGAAAATGAAATTGTTTTCAGAGGTGATATCAGGGACCTGGCTTTTTAGCTCTAACCCCAAAAAGTTACCACTTAATACTTCCCCTAAAAGTATATCTTTGATTAATATTTGCCAAAGTTTCTCTGATTTACCTTCTTTTTTCCACCTTGGACAATACCTAACCTCTCCCTGGCCCCAGGTCACAAATATTTTGAGTTTCTTCATCTTTAATTTCCTACTCCCAATCTTTTGGGAAGAAGGGCTGCATAATTTGACATTTTTTTCACAGTGGAACTTGTCCCCCACCCAAGACAACTCTTCATTTTGTTGATGCCACTTACATTTGGGCATACTTGACAGACTTACTGACACACACAATCCAAAGTCTTTCCAAGTAGCCTTTCTAGATAAGTACTCAGGTTGAAAGTTTCCTAAGTTATACTCTGCTAGGCTTATATCCTAATGCATACCAGAAAGATGACCACAAACACTTGGAATAGACAGGTTCCCTTTTTTTCATGTGAAGTTACAAAGAGGCCACAAATTCTATCTACCTGATTTGTTATGATCTTCAGCAGACTCCTATGAATTGAAATCAAGCATAGACTACTACTACTGCTACTACTTGTCCTAATCAAAAAATCATCTTGCCAAAACAATCTGGAGAAATTCCCACTTCTATCCTTTCCTTGATTTTTTCAGTCTTACTTTAGAACTGTCATTCCAGGTCCTGGTGGGAGGGAGGTAATGATCAGTGGGTGGCCCTTGCTTTGGAGGAGGTGTGTGTGTGTGTGTGTGTGTGTGTGTTTGTGTGGAATTGGGGAAAGAACCCTTCCTGGTGATATTCCTCCCTCCTTAGGTATCTCCTGCTAAACTATATGACCATCTTTTATAGGCACACACAAAAAAAGAGAGAGCTTCTTGCTGTTAACATTGTGCAGTTCATTCAATTTTTCTAAGAATCCTCTGTAGCTAGGAGTAGACCTTCCAAAAAAAAAACCCACTAAAACTAAAAATTTTTGTCACAAAACACATACTTGGATCTTGGGGAGAAGCATACTATGATATGATCCTCCTTCTGGATCTTTATATGGACAAGGGGGAGTTTTAGCAGCATGCTAGCAGGAATAGTTTCATGAAACAGTCTAATTGAAAGTCCAGGAAAAAAGCCATTTTTTTTTCCAGTGTAAACCATGGTAACATCATTTGAGCATAATTTCTTTGAGGTTTAGAAGAAATGCACAAGTCATTTTTAAAATGGCTATTTTTAAACTGATTTTTTCCAGAGATAATGCATACTAAATACTGAAAGAGACATCTTTTCCCTTGAATCTTCAAATGCTAATACCACTCATTCTATCTCTACAACTGTATTATGGGAACTATAAGAACTTGGGAGAAAAGGGAGGGCAAACACATTTCCTTTTATAAAATGTGTCACTAAGGCACTGACTTACCTCAGATGAAGTTAAATTCATGTCTCCCCAAATAACAATGCCTGCAGCTCCCAAGGCAGCACTTTCTCCTATGGTACTAATTAAATCTTGCTATAATGAAAAGAAACAACATTGTCTATTTGACTACAAAACATCACTCCAAAATTTTATAAAATAAATGAAAAAAGAAGATGCTTTCAAATTACTAGGGATGTCTGAATTCACTTTTTTATTTTAAACAATATATTTCCTGCCTTTCTAGAACAGAATAAATTTTGAATGAAGTTATGTGATCTTGTGAACATGGAAACCAATTTTTAAAGGTTTGAATTAAAGCCAAATGTAGGTATTTTTAAGCAAAGACAAATAGATCATTTCATTGAATTCGAGTGATTTTTACTGTTATTGCCCTCCCCCAAAAAACTAGTTAACATATAGTTCATGAAACAGAATCCAGATGTTCCCTGTCTTTCTCCAAATGTCATGGTGACTCCTTTCCCTACCATTTTCCCTTTTCATTTTTCAATATTGCATTTGGTAATTCACTTAATTTCTACAACAATTTTGACTGTTGTGAGTCAGCCCTGATCCAAGTTCAAGGCAAAGGATCATTCTATTAAAAATAGCCAGATTCAAATTTGCTCAGATCTCCAGATCTCTTTTTCAGAATCCCCAGAAATCATTTCTCTTTAATTTCAAAGAAAATGCTTTGATGTTCTTCATTCTTAGCTCATCATTTTTATGCTAAGCAGCACTTCTTATACACAGAAATGAATATAAAAGATAATTTTAAAATATCATAGAAGGAAAATTGTGCTTGAAAAATCTTAAAAGAAAAACTGACAGCAGTCCATTTGCACTCTCTCAACATTTCCCTCCAAACAACTTTTAAAAAATGCTTCAAATCCAATTTTGGAGGAGCCAAATCAAGGTGATACATTTTTCCCAGTCTAAGAAAATTGAGGAGATTGATAGGTGACTTTAATGACACCAGAAGCTTATCCAGAACACATGCAAATAGTGGCAGGAATAGCAGCAGCAGCAGCTTTGGGTCCTTTAAACCCAGAGACAGTAAGAGAGTCAGATAACTGATCAAGAAAATCTCTACTGACATTGAGTATACCTTACCCTGACTGACAATTCTACTACTTATACAAACATATACACACACACATAGATATATATATATATATATATATATATACATATATTATATATATATATATATATATATATATATATATATATAGTTCTGGGTCAAGATGGAGAGGAGGAATCATAATCAATCACAAGGGAACAGTTCCAAGAGAGGAATAATAAAGCTTGCAATTGCAGCAACGTAAGGGACTTTCCTGGGTAAAGACCAGAGTGCAGATGGGGAGAACAATGACCACATCACTCCCCAGATCATGTCTTCTTGGAAGACCAAAAACTTGAAGATCCTCAGAACTAGCTCTTAAAACAGAAGCATAAAAAAATCCCCAAACCTTGGGACAGTGCCTCCCTATCCCAAGGTGAGAGCCCAATATTAACATAAAGTTTAAGTCAAAGGATGGGTTTTAAAAGTCAGCAAACATAAAAAGCACTTGAGCACAAAAAATTACCATAGCGACAGGGAAGACCAAAATACAAACTCAGAAGAAGACAATAACATGAAAACAACTACAAGCAAAGCACCAAAGAAAAACATTAACTGTATACAAACCCAACAAAAATTCCTACAGGAGTTAAAGAAAGAGATGAGCGATGGAAGAAAAGTTTTAAAATATGAGGATGATGCAACAAAATTATGAATAGAAATTTTAAAAGCTTGATAAAAGAGGCATAAAAATGCTGTAGAAAAGAACTCCTTAAAAAGCAGAATTGGTCTAATGGAAAAAGAGGTATAAAAGCTCAAAAAAAAGTTCAGAAGAAAATAGTTCCTTAAAAATTAGAATTAGGAAAGTGGAACATAATGAGTCAATGAGACATATTGAAACAATGAAACAAAGTTAAAAGAGTGAAAAAAGTTGAAGAAAATGTAAAATATTACATTAGAAACACAACTGACCTGGAAAATAGATGGAAGAGATAATTTGTTAGACTACCTGAAAGCCATGATCCAAAACAAGAGCCTAGACATAATATTTTATGAAATTGTAAAGGAGGTGGAGCCAAGATGGTGGATAAAAGACAAGAGCTCACCTGAGCTCTCCCCAAAACCCCTCTAAACAACTTTGAATAATGTGACAAAACAAATTCTGAACTTATAAAGGATTAATTGAAAGGATTTTTCAGCCCAAGACAACTTAGAAGGTTTGCAGGAGAGGTCTTTTTTACAAATACATACAATGAGGTTTGGGACAGTGCCTCCTCCACTCTGGAAACAAAATCTCACTTTAGTATAGAGTTAAAAGTAAAGAAATGAGCTGGAAAAAAATGAACAAACATCAGTAAAAGATCTTGACTCTGGTGGCAGGGAAGATCAAACAAAAAGAAAAATATGATCACAATTCATGGAAGAGCTCAAAAAGGATTTGAAGATTAAATAGGAGAAGTAGAGAAAAAATTAGAAAGAGAAAGAGTGCTGTAAGAAAAGCATAAATAAGAGTCTAAAGTTCAGTAAAGGAGCCCAATATTCTAAGACTATTAGTTACTGAGAAGACTGCTACTTGAACTTCTAAAGGGAATTTTCTTATTCTAGAATTCACAGATCCCGTCCTCCTTCTCCCTCTCTCTCTATATAGGAGTCATTATTTATATAGATAGATATATGTGTGTATATATATATATATATATATATGTATATATATATATATATGTGTGTGTGTGTGTGTGTGTGTGTGTGTGTGTATGTATGTATTAAATTAATATTTTAATTAATATTAATAGACCATTTACTTGGTAGTATCTTCATCATGGATTTCATTTTTCCCTAAAAATTCATGTAAATGGCAATTCCCATTGAATATCTCTCAAGTTGTGTAATTATTTCATGGAGGTCAGGTACTTAATGGCCAGGAACTAAAAATCTAGAATCTTTGATTCCTCATAGTCAAAGTATGGGAGTATGAATTATTGAGTAGCTGGTAGAAGTTAGAATTCCTCCCTTTCTAACAGATTGATCAACCATGCCCCCATGTCCAAAAAAATTCTACCTTTGTAAACAGCATTCCTTGTTAAGATGAAAATGATCCTGTTAAAATGAAAATACCTGGCTAAGGGCAATCAACAAGTCAATCAAACAAAAAGAACTTAAAAAGAACTTATATTGTACTTTGAAAAGACAAAAAAAAAAAAAATAGAGTCCTGGTCTCCAAAAACTGAACATTCTATTCTATAAGAGATTGCTATCCTGTGAAAACACATACATATGATACATTATATACAAAATAAATACAACATAACTATATTTGGGGAGAAAATACTAGTAGCCTTAGGGATGACATTATGGGGTGGAGAATCAAGGATATAAATTATCAGTCATTTGCACCTTAGTAAGAATGTGCTTTATGTACTTTTCTTGTCTATTTTTTGATAGAGGGTGGTGAAAGGGAGGAAAAAGATGATTACAGAACAGTAAGATTTGGAGAGGAAGATACACATGGCATCTTCCTATCTTTCATTCCTCTGTTTTTTTTTATTTTATTTACTTAAGGTGATGGGGCTAAGTGACTTGCCCAAGGTCACACAGCTAGACAATTATTAAGTTTCTGAGGCTGAATTTGAACTCAGGCCTTCCTGACTCCAGAGCAGGTACTCTATCCACTATGCCACCTCACTGCCCCACCCCATCTTCCAATCTTTCAATCTGGCCATCATAATCTCTCTCTCCTGAGCAATGATTTGAAATTTCAGTGTTTGGACCAAGTGAAAAGGAAAACTAATTGTATACCATGTTCTAGCAATCTTAAATTAATCTATTAAAATGACTGCTCTGAACCACATTAGACTTTAATACTAACTCCCAGGGAGATAAATTTATTATGACTTGGGACAAGGCTCTTTTTAAGCTAAAAATAGAATAGAAAGTCTAGCTTTTTATAGTTAGAGATATAAGCCATGACTATTTTGAAAAACATAGATAAGACAGGTTTTTTTTTTCTTTTGCACTTCTAGGGAACACAGAGTTGACAACTCCCAATGATTTCAAATACTGTTACACTTTTCTTTCACTGTTATCAACTTTATCCTCTGTCAATGTGTAATGAATCCCTTGATTTTCCTGGTAATTTATTGTTCTAAATTTTGACATTCAAAAAAGGTATTCTTTCATTAGTTGTTTAACCAACATTTTCAAATACTAAACATTTTCCTTCCATTCAAAGATAGTAAGTAGACATGGCATTTCTTGCCACATTTGAGTCATAAATCATAGGTTAAGAACTGGAAGGGGGGGAGGCTAGGTGGCACAGTGGATAGAGCACTGGATCTGGAGTCAGGAGTACCTGAGTTCAAATCAGACCTCAGATATTTAATAATTACCCAGCTGTGTAGCCTTGGGCAAGCCACTTAACCGCTTTTGCCTTGAGAAAACCTTAAAAAAAAAGATCTGGAAGGGATTTATAAGAGAGTCTAGTCCAACTTTCTTGTGTTACAAATGAGAAATTTGAGACCCTCATTTGAATGTCAACCAATAAACCAAAGAATTCATTGTAGTTTGGTGGAGGAGTCCATCAAGTGAAAGAAACATGTAAGAGATTTTTCCAAGGTAAGAAATGTAGTTTGTAGTTTGGATTTGAGGACAGCTAGATGGCACAGTGCATAGAGCACTAGCTCTGATGTTAGAAGGACTCTAGTCCAAGTTCATATCTGAACTCAGACACTTGATATTTGCTAGCTGTGTGGCCTTGGGCAAATCATTAAACCTATTGCCTACCAAAAAATAAAAAATAAAAATAGATAGGATTTAAGCTAAAATCCTATGACTCCAAATCCAGGAGTCTTAACATTGTATACCCTTCAGGAGAGATGTCTAAGTGACATGCACATGGTTGGTTCAAAGTTGTATACTTGGTCTGGTAGACACTGAGCCTCAGATTCAAAAAGATATACTCTGGTAACATTTTCTTTGTACTCTAATGCACTGCAGATTGTCAAACCTATAACAACAGGAATGCTGAAATGTTCAAATTAATGTGCCAGTATTCCTTGGTGCCTATTAAACCCTTCAATAGCCACCACACTCACAGAATATTAACTCATTGTTACTCAAAACTGAGGTTTCCATATAATATGCTTTCTCCAGATGTTTCAGTTGGAGGACAGGTAAAGAAGAGGAACCTGGTTGAAAAACTGTCTAGGCCAAATAAAAGTTTTTGGATGTTTTCTTTAAAGAATTATGTGTTTTGAGGAGCACACAGAGAGACAGAGAAACAGCAAAAAGGCCCAGAAACAGAGAGACAGAGATATGGAGTGAGATTAGTCTTTAAATTGATCTCTAAAAGTTTTCTATCCAACAAACTTTTAGTTATGGTCATAAGTGCAAGGACAATGCAGTCATCTAAACCAAAACTTCACTTTAGGAAAGAGTTGCTATTTCCACCTTCACCTTTTGTCAAAAGTTGAATAATGACCTGTTGAAGATTCATCATCTGCTATATCAACAATATTTGAGATGATAGACATACTCTGAGATTTCATATTTAAAAACAGGAGCAAACCATCCCAGAACATTCTTTATTACTCTCTAGTCTATCTTTCATTTTTACTTTTAAAGTGGCAATCTACATACATTTATTATTTTCTGTGTACCAAACAGAGAAAGACATTGGGGATACTGAAGGAAAAAAATAATAATTTTTTTAATAACCAGTCCTTGCCATCAAAGTATTGTCATAGTAAAATACTGTTCATAGAATCAAGAAGGCTTGAGTTCAAATCCTGACTTAAATACTTAAACCCTGGGGAAGTCACTCTTCCAGTCTTAATTTCCTCATCTATAAAATGAGTGTTATGTGCACCTATCTCAAAGGATTGTTATCAAAATCAAATTGGGGGGGGGCTAGGTGGCACAGTGGATAAATCACTGGCCCTGGAGTCAAGAGGACCTGAGTTCAAATTTGGCCTCAGACACTTAATAATTACCTAGCTGTGTGAACTCGGGCAAGTCACTTGACACTATTGCCTTGCAAAAAAAACAAAACAAAAAATGTAATTGGAAATGTAATTTGACAAAATAAATAAAACTTCAATATTGATAATTTTAACTTTAAAAAGGATAATAAATGGAATGTGCTTTGCAAATTGTAAAACTCTATATAAATGCAATAATGTTGATATACCCTAGGAGCTTATATTCTATTTATATACAACCTTCCCATTCTAACATTGGCTAACTGTGCAGGATGGATTTAAAAAGTCTCCCCTCTCCCTTCTATTTTCCAAATGACTGCCAAAATAATGTTCCCAAAGTGCAAATCTGCCCTCAAGAAATTTGAGTTGTTCCTTATTGCTTCTAAAGTAAAATTCAAACTCCTTTGTCATGTAAAGGCTTCACAATATTTCTAACCTAACTTTCCAGGGTAATTTCAAATCATTCTCTATCAAAAACTCAAACTTCTCATAAAACTAGTGCATCAAACTAGTTTGCTATTCTCAATATAAGACATTTCATGTCCCACTTGACAGCTTTGCTTGGCTGTCTCCTATATCTGGAATTCTCTCTCTCCTTTCTTCTGCCTCTTGGAAAACCCAACTTCATTCAAGCCCCAACTTCATTCAAGCCCCAACTCAAATATCACTTTCCGGAGAAGGCTATGCCTGTCAATGTTGTCTTCTATCTAATATTATTTTACATGTACTTCCTATGTTCTTTGAATTTATCTATCTTTGTACATGTTGTAATCCCCAACCCTAAGGAATATAGCTCTTAAACTGTTTTACTTTTTTTTGCATTTTTGCATCTTCAACACCTATCACATAGTCATGAATTTAATAAATATGTTGGATCAAATTGAGAATTAAAATTCTGATGACAGAATAATTCCAATGTCTTTTTGGGCCATTTTATATCTTTCCACTATTTACTTTCTGATCACACAGATTGTGATCAATGGTCCAAAAATGAGGTCTCAGAAAAGAAGGGATTCAAAATCTTCAGATGATTCTCAAACTAAAAAAATCAATCAAGAATTAACTCTGTCTCTCCATTTCACTTAGACTGACTCAGGGATTTTCAAAGCTAACATTTGCCACCTAGAAGTTTAATGGGAAGAGGAAGTGAGAATTCTTCTCTTAAATGAGAAAATAGATCAAAATCAGAGAATTTAGAAACCATTTTGTTTCAAAGTCCTCATCTCATGAATTCTTACCTTGGAAAGAAAATGTAATGGTTCATCTCGGTATCCTAGCCTTGTATAGACAAATACAGGCAGAGCATAGTCATGAGACGTCATGGTAGAAATCCTTATTGATTCATTTACCCTAAATTGAGAGAAGCGTAAAATGTTTTTACTGTTCCCAAGGGATTTCTTGACTCCAATGGAAGGATATAAAGCCGCACTACTGTTCCAAAGCCAGGAAAGTTCATTATTCCTCAAAACTTCATCTTCTGGGCATGAGCCAGTATAATTTTGGTCAAAAATGTTGTAATTGTGACAATCAGGATATAAATAGTAACCCCAGAGGCCCCTGGGGCGGTTCCTAAGTCCCAACTGGATGGTTTCCTTCATGAAAGCTTTTGCACTTTCTTCAAAAGAGATTTTGGCTAAATTTTCAATATCACTGGCTGATACATTTGTTTTTATTTCAGAAATGAGCTTTCTTGACTTCTGTCTATATACATCTTTTGTGTTCCAGTTCCGTGCCCATTGAGGCCTCCAATATTCCCAGTCTATAACAGCAAGTCCACTGAAATCCTCAGCTGGAATATAATAATTGATGTCTTGACCAGCTTTTTCCAGATGGGTTTGCAAACTAATGTTCTGGGGAAGTCCCCCATTAATAGGAACTCCTTGTGTTGTATACCAGGGATAATATCCCAACCTATTGACATAAAATATAGTAACATTTTGCCCTCTTGCTTTGGCCAATGGGCTGCCAATGACATGAAACATTTTTAAATTCAATATTATATTATACCTTGTTGAACACTGATCTGTTGGGGCATTCCAAGCAGCTATAAAGGGTTTCTTTTGATAAATTGGAAGTCGGGCAGGTTTTAAAGAGGCAATAGGTTTCAAAATAAATGACACAAGCAGCCATGATATGAGATGTAATGGTTGCACAAAATGTAGTATTAATCTTCTCTCAAATAATGTTTTCATGATAAGAGAAAGTATATCTTCTTGTTTAATGCAGCCTGAAAGATATAAATTGACATATGACTTCATCAAGGTGAAACCTTTGAAAAGACATGCTAAAAGAGTAAGTGGTTATATTATAATAATATATATTTATGAAGAATCCTTTATTCAAAGTCTACAAGGAAACTTCAGTAAAAATATAGGTATGCTTTATGAAGTAAACAAAATAATAAAGTCTAAAGAAAAATGTCCAAATCTAGTGGTCTAGGCTCTGGTATTTTAGCAAACATTTATGATTGAAGAAAGGCAACCTGGATGGTGAAATACCTTGATATCCCAAAATAGAAGAATCAGTAGAAGTAGGAAAAGGTATTTAATAATAATGAGAAAAAAAATGTTTAAGACCAGGAGTATCATAGCAATTTACTATGTATTTGAAGGATTGTGGTGTAGTAGAAGAATTATACTGATTCTGTTTTTCATCAAAGTAAATCTTCATTAACTTAATTAATTAATGTTCATTAACTACCATATCTTTGCCAAAGTAAACTAGGCTGCCAGGAAGTAGAGTTCCTATGATCAGAGATCTTTCAGGAAAGGGTGAATGTTGGAGATGCCTAGAAAAGATAAAGGTTGGATTAGATGGCTTACAAGATCCCATCCTTTTCAGATTTTATGAGTTATTAGTAAACAGTTGTTAATAATTGTCCTTTATTCTCTTGCTCCTTCTCTTATTTAATTATTTATTATTTTCTTTCATTTAATTTATTGGTCAAAATGTATTGGTTGTTATTGAGTTGCTTCAGTTGTATTCAACTCTGTGATCTTATTTAGGATTTTCTTAGTAAAGATATTGATATGATTTTCCATTTTACAGATGAAGAATAGAGCAACCAAGGTTTGATGACTTTCCCAGGTTCACACAGCTAATAAATATCTGAAACCAGACTTGAACTCAGGTCTTCCTCACTCTCAGTACTCTATCCGCTGTGACATCTAGCTGCCATAGTTATCCTGGTCAAAAGGCAATATTTATCATTTTTTTTCCTTTTTTTATATATCCTTCCATCCTTTCCTTCCTTTCTTTTATATCCGTCCATTGGAGTCAAGAAATCCCTTGGGAGGGGCAGCTAGGTAGTGCAGTGGATAGAGCACCAACCCTGGAGTCAGGAATACCTGAGCTCAAATCTGTCCTCAGACACTTAACAATTACCTAGCTGTGCGGCCTTGGCCAAGCCACTTAACTCCATTGCCTTACAAAAAAACTAAAAGAAATCCCTTGGGAACAGTAAAAACATTTTATGTTTCTCTCAAATTTGGGTAAATGAATCAATAAGGATTTCTACTATGACATCTCATAATTATTCTCTGCCTGTATTTGTCTATACAAGGCTAGGCTACAGAGATGAATCATAGCATTTTCTTTCCAAGGTAAGAATTTATGAGATGAGGACTTTGAGACAATGCCTCTCTCCTCACTCCCTATTATTAAAAGAGAAAGACCATTCAAGTTATTTAATTACAACATGGGCTGGTTCATCAAGGCTTGTTTCTTTCCATTGCCTGACATTTGAGAAGTATATCTTGGGAATGTTCATGGTACTTCAAGGAAACTTCCTAAGTACATTCTTTGAGTTCTTTAAAGCAGTATGTCATACTGACTCATTACCATTAGGTGTCATCAACACAACCTCAAAGCAGTCCCTAAAGACTTGTAAGAATAATAGAACTTTAGTATTGAAAGAAAAAAGGTCATGGAATCATAGGGTTAAAAAAGGAAGGGACCTTTGGCATCATCTAGACCAATTCACTCACTTCATGAATGAGGTCCAAAGAAGTTAAGAGACTATCTAAGGTTACACAGGTAGAATGTGACAGTCAAAAATTGAAGCCAAGTTTTCTGATTCTATATGTAGGGCAGCTAGTGGATAAAGTGCCAGGCCTAAAGTCAGGAAGATCCAAATTCAAATCCCTTTTCAGACACTTACTTTTTATCACCCTAAGCAAGTCACTTAACCCCTATTTCCTCAGTTTAACCTTAGTTTCCTCATCCAAGAAAACCCCAAATGGAAAGTTGATAACCATTAAAAGGATTCAACAATATCTCTGACTCTAAATTCCTCTTTAGAGCACTTTAAGGATAGTCCTTTCTGAACCAAACTTTCTATAGTTTTTTTGGAGCATTTTGGGATATATGGTGGAGTTAGGTAATTTATTCATTCATTTAAAATGTTTGAGAATCTAATATGTGCAAGGCAAGGTGATAGACCTTAGAACTTTTAAAAGTCACTGTCATTCTTTTTATATCAAAAATGTAATTTACATGAAATATATAAATTGTGGTTTAAAGAGAACAATGCTTTGCACAAAATTTATCCTTCTGAGTTCTAGAGGATAAAAGTGTTTTTAGAACTACCACTTGTCTCTGATTACCGGTTACAGTCCACTTCACGGAAAGAGTCTTACAATTAAATATAAGCTGCCTTAAGCTTCCAAAGAATACTTTTATTACATCTCCAATTCTGCCTTTGTAAAAAAAAATTTTATATACTACAATTTACTATATATGTATGTATGTGTATATATGTATGTATATATATATATATATATATGTATACATGATGGAAAAAATGTTAATATCAATCAACAACTTAAGCATAATTATGTGCAAATCACTGTTCACTGGAAGAAATACAGTTTAATTATGATGTGGTCACTTCCCTAAAAGAACTTACAGTATGGCAGGGAGTGGGTAATAAGACAACAAATCACAGATCACAGATAGATGCAATATCACATAAGTATCAATTCAAGAGACAGGTGGAATAACAGTTGATCAATCAATGAGCATTTATTAAAAGCTTCTAGTATGCCAGGATATGGGCTGAATACCGGGGATGTAAATTAAAAAAATGAATCAATCCTTACTTCCAAATTGCTTACATTCTATTGGAAGTGGGGGAGGGAGAGACAAGTACAGCTATAAATCTATAGATCTATAAATCTATAATCTAAGAGATTAAATATAAAGAGAATAAAAACAAAGTGGTTAAATAAGAAGTTTGGTAGGGGAGGGCACTAGTGTTTGAGGGAATTAGGAAAGATTTCCAATAGAAGGTGGGAATGGCTGGAGCTGTTCCTTGAAAGAATAGATAAGGCAAAAATAAGAAGGGAATAAATTCCATGAAGGGATGGACAGAGCAAAGTCCAGAATATAGGAAGTAGAGGGTTATATGTGAAGAACAGAAGAAAAAAGTCAGTTTGGCCAGATTCTGTATTATCTTTGTTTGAGGGGAGTGGTATATAAATCTAGAAAGATAAATAACTTCAGGTTGGGAAGGGATTTAAAAACTAAACATAATTTATATTTTATCCTAGAAGCAAGGAGCACTGGATAAGGGATAACTATTTTGACTTCACTATGGGGGATGGACTAAAGGAGGAAAAGATTTGAGACAAGGAGAACAATTAATTAGAAGGCTATTTCAATAATCTCAGTAAGAGGTAATGAGGACCTACATTTAGGAAATAGCTGTGTGATTAGTGAGATGGGATTGGATGCTAGAGATGCTGGGGAGGTTAAAACAATTTAGTAAATTGAGAAAGTTTGGAGGAAAGAAGAGTCTGGAGGCAAAGAGATAATGAACTCAGTTTTGGACATGTTGAATGTGAGATGCCTCTGCCACACAGCTTACAATATTTAATAGATAATTGGAGTTGTAGATTTGAAACTCAAGGGAGACACTGGAACTGGCTATAGAGACATGAGTCATTGATAGAAATGCCAGTTAAATCCATGCAACTAAATGTTGAGAGAAAAGAGAAAATGGACAGAACTTTAGAAACATTCATGTTTGGTGGGAGGATAAAGTGATAGAAAATGAAGAGCCTATAAGGGATACAGTGAAGACAGGCACCCAGAAAGGAAAGACTATATAGGAGAAAAGGAGAGATAGACTGAAAAGGATGGTAAAGAGAAAAACCATTAAGTTCAGCAATTGATTAGAAAACAGATCAGAGTTCAATACAAAACTATTCATAATAAATGCAACAATGTAAATAAAGTCAAACTCAAAAGACAAGAAAACTAGTCAAACACAGCAGTCAATGTTGGTGCCAAACCAAAGTTAAAAGAACAAGTCTCTGGCAACATTAACCATATTGGAAAATATAAACTGAAGAAGAAGTTGTGTGGATGTTTGTTGAGAAGTAACTATTAGCTATCATTCTTTTTAAAAAAAAAGTTTTAAAAGAAAAGAGCACTTTTCTTGGATTTAAAAGACTTAGTTTTGAGACAACAACTTGAGCAAAGTTATAGGATATAAAAGAAACCTACATAAATCTTCAGCATTTCTATATATTATCAACAAAGCCCTGCAGCAAGAGATAGAATGAGAAATTCCATTCAAAATAACCATAGACAATATAAAATATAAGGGGCATCTACCTGACAAGACAAACCAAGAAACTATATGAACACAATTACAAAACACATTTTATCCAAATAAAGTCAGAATACCAGATCTAAAACTATATTATAAAGTAGTAGTTATCAAAACTATTTCATACCGGATAAGAAATAGAGTGGTAGATCTGTAGAATAGATTAAGTTCACAAGACATAGTAGTAAATAGCTATCCTAATCTATTGTTTACTAAATCCTCCAACTTCAGGGATAAGAAGTCACTATTTGACAAAAATTGCTGGGAAAACTGAAAAATGGTATGATAGAAGATAGGCATAGACTAACACATCACACCTTATACCAAGATCAAAATGGACACATGATTTAGACATAGAGAGTGATACCATATGCCAATTAGAAGAGCAAAGAATCATTTCCCTGTCAAATCTATTATGACCAAACAAGATATAGAGAACATTATAACAATTATGGAATGCAAAATGGATAATTTTGATCGCATGAAATTGAAAACACAAGAAAACACAAGAAAAACCAATGAAACCAAGATTAAAAAGAGAAGCAGAAAGCTGGGAAAAGATTTTTATAGCCAGAGTTTCTGATAAAGGCCTTATTTCTAAAATATATAGAAAATTGAGTCAAATTTATAAGAATACAAGCCATTCCCCAGTTGAAAAAATGGTCAAAGGATATGATTAGGCAGTTTCCAGATGAAGAAATTAAAGATATCTATAGTCATATGAAAAAATGCTCTAAGTCACTATTGATTAAAGAAATGCAAATTAAAACAACTCTGAGGTACCATCTCATGCCTATCATATGACAGAAAAGGGAAATGACCAATGTTAGAGGAGATGTGGGAAAACTTGGACACATTCTCTGTTAGTGGAATTATGAACTAATCCAACCATTCTGGAAAGCAATTTGTAACTATGCCCAAAAGGTCAATAAAACTATGCATACTCATTGATCCAGCAATAACCCTACTAGGTCTACATCCCAAAGAGAACACAAAAAAGGGGGGAAACCCATAAGAATATTCATAGCAGCTTTTATTGTGATGCAAAGAACTGGAAATTGAGGGGATTCCTATCATTAAGGGATGTTGAAGAAGTTGTAAACTATGAATATAAAGTAATATTATTGTTCTATAAAAAAAATGAGAGGCAGATTTCAGAAAAACCTGGAAAGACCTACATGAATGGATACTGAGTGAAATGAGCAGAACTAGAAGAACTTTGTATACTTTAACAGCAACACTGTGCAATGATCAACTTTGATAGACTTAGTTCTTCCCAGCAGTACAGTGATCAAAAACAATTCTAAAAGACCTGTGAAGGAAAATCTACATCCACATCCAGAGAAAGAACTATGGAGTCTGAATTGAGATCAAAGCATACTCTCTCTTACATTATTAATTTTTTTCTTTTTTCCTTCTTGTGGTTTTCCCTTTTTCACAGCATTGCTAATATGGAAATATGTATATCATGATTGTGCACACATATATTCTAAATCAAATTACTTGCTCTCCTAGGTTGGGAGGAAAGAAGGGAAACTTTACAAAAATGAACATTGAAAATTACTTATATACATAATTGAAAAAATATATTTTAAAAATAAATTAATGTTATAGAAAAAAGGATATTTTTGAATATAAAAAATGATCATGGATAATTTTGGAGAAAGTATTTGAAATGACTGATCATTATAAAAAGGTTGAGGAGTTATGAAAAGGGAGGAAGTGGAGGTAAGTATGGAAAGTTTTTTCTAGGACTTTGTCTAAAAAAGGAGGGAAGCTTTGAGACTAAACCTTGAAAGAATAACATGGTCTAATGAAATATTTTTTAAAACTCAGGAGATAGGGAAATATTAAAGATTAGTCAAAGGGAGAGTATGTTGGGCATTGTGAATTGCTGGAGAAAAAGGGAGAGGAGAGACTCGGGCATAATATATTGAGGGGTTTTATGGCAGAGAATAGGGATATCTCTTTTTCAAAGACTGAGAGAAGGGAGATGAAATTGAGAGATTGTGTCAAAAGGTTTTGAAGTGAAGAAAATGGGAGAAGAGGAAGTCACTTCTCATGGACACGGTGTCACAGTGCATAGAGAGCTGGGTCTGGAGTCAGGAAGACTCATCTTCCTTTATTCTAATTTCACTGTCCAAATCAGACACTTACTTGCTGTGCCACTGGGCAAGTCATTTAATTCTCATCTGTAAAATGAGCTAGAGACATAAATGGTAAACAACTCCAAAATCCCTGTCAAGAAAACCTCAAATGGGGTCATGAAGAACTGGATAATACAGTAAAATGACCAAACAATTATAATTAATTTTCTCAGTAAAGTACTAGGCAAATTCCTCAAAGGGGAGAAGGGAGTGAGAGAGACAGAGACAGAGAGAGAGAGAGAGAGAGAGAGAGAGAGAGAGAGAGAGAGAGAGAGAGAGAGAGAGAGAGAGAGAGTTAGGAAAGGGGCATAGGAAGATTGAGAAGGGAAGAGAAGTTTGAAATAATTTCTGTGGGGAGTGGCATGGAGAAGGGATTCAAGAGGAAGAAAAGGGCTGCTTTGTAACAGTGAAAGAGCAGTTGAAGTTGGATAACAAATTATAATGTACTCAGTCAAGAGTATGTGACTTCTAGCTCCATTAAGCAGTCCATAAGTAGGACTGGAGGAGGCAGATGGTGAAACTAATATGAGAAGTCATGGAAAGGAAAGAGAAGTCAAAGTACAAGGGAATAAAGAATTTGAGAGCAGAAGACAAGGTAGATTTGAATAGCTAACTACATAGAAAGTGAAGTCAAAGTAGGACTAAAGGTTTGAGAAAGGGGGATTTGGAGTTCTCATTGATAGCACAACATATGATTAGAAGGGATGGGCATGGAGAAATGGAAGGGAATTTATGATTAGATAAGGAAATATTAATTTCTAATTAAGAAAATGGATATGTGGGTGATGATTAGATTCCATGAATGACTGACTATTTACAGTATTGATAAGGAAAACTGAAGGATCAAGAATGAGGAACAGAAAGATTATAAAGTTTGATGGAGCATCAATATGAAGGTTGAAAATACCCTCATATAAGGGAAGAATCCAAGTAGAAGAGGAAGATAGTCTGCTATTAAACTACTTGAGAAAGGAGAAGGAATAAACTAAGGTATAATTTAGAGGAATCACCAAGATGTGAATTGAATGGAATTTTATTTAGTTTATAGATGTCAGAAGAGAAGTAATAGAGATAAAAGAAAAATGTGGAAGTGGCAGTAGGGAGCAGAGTATTACAACTCTTTCTTCAGGATCTTTGTGTCAGGAAGTATGAGAAAAGGCTCCATCCATGATGAAGAGTTTGGCCAGAAATGCTTTGTTTCAGTGAGAGCTGAGATGAAAAGAATGAAAGAAAAAAATCAAAGATGAAGGAGAGTTTGTTCACTATAGAATGAGAATTCTAGGGTGCATGTTGGAAAAGAGTATGAGGGTTTAGAATGAGACATGGATAGAATAGTGATGAGGATGATGTAAGAGAAGAAGAAGTAGAGAACCATTTATACATAAATGATTGACAATAAAGGAGCTAGATATTTTCCAGATGAGAAAAGGGGTTGAAATCTCATTTAGAAAATAAGATGGTGGTTGTGAGGTTCAGATAATATAATACATGTAAAACACTTTGTAAATCTCAAATGTTAGCTATTATTATTTTAAAACCAAATGTTAAAACTTAGCTCTTACAAGGAATAGGAAAAGAGTTTATTTTTCCCTCATCCCAACCAGTCTCCTTTCAATATGCATAAATTATATCTTCAGCAAAGATATTTGAAATTTATTTTATGACACTACTCATTTCTTTATACTTTGTTACTCTTGTATTTTCAGATAACATAAAGTGAGAGGAACCACTGTTTGAATATTGATTTTGGATAGATATTTCTTTTATCATACCAATGGAAGATATCCATTTTTAAAGCCTAGAACTCTTCCTTGATATGGGACTTGTGTTCCCTCATATTTTTTTTTACCAGATCTGTGATTCTTTGGTATTAGCAAACTCACAATGAAGAAATTCACTCTCCCAATGTAGGTCAGCACCTGCTCTGCAATTTATAGTCTTAGAGAGTTTTCTGAAGCACTATGAATTTAAGGAACTTGGCCAAAGTCATAAAACCAATATGCATCAGAACCAGGTCTTGAAACCCAGATTTTTCTAACCCACAAGGACAATTCTATATTTCAACATGCCACACTGCCTATCAAACTCCCAATATTTGGATGGAGCAAATTGCAAAGATACAATTAACATGTCCAGAAAACTCAGACCCCACAAATACTTTATGAATAATGCTTCATGGCAAAGAATCTAATGTGACATTCAGCAGAGGTGAAACCATATTTTTAAAATACCATTGGAAAAAAATTCTCCCTCATAACCTAAATCAATGAATTCAATATCTCCAAGTCAATAGTGAATGGAGTTGTTTTTGCTGCTAGGTAAATGGCAAATAGGTGCATCAACATTCATCAAAATCAGAGGCAAAATGGAGTCAAGAAATTCAACATTAGCCAATTTATTTTGCAGCACTATTTTATTCTGAATGACTTTACTTCATCCTCATCAGGCAATTTCCAATGTACCCTCCAAGAAAATTCCATAACCAGCAAATAAAGGGCATTCATTGTTTTTCTCTGATGGATGTTGCTTTCATAGCACAATCTTTACTCAGTGTTACTCTGGTAGGGAAAAACTGGTTCTTTTCCAGGTGTTTTATGCTTTCTTCATATTTCATCCCAAACACAAAATTATTTTACTTAGGAAAAGAACCACTGTGAGTTGGAAATTTTTGACCTCTTTACTTTTGCTCACTCAATTCCTATGCCTTTAATGGCATCTTTCTCCTAAGGTTATTCCCCATTGATAGTCACTCATCTACATCCTTCTAGACCCAGATGCTTCTACCATTGAGTATTCCCAGATCCTTAGGCATCATTTATAATCCCCTCTTAGAACTTTTACAGAATTTGGTTTGTACCTTTGTGCTCCAGTAACAACTATTTATATTATAACTATCCAACTATGTCTTATCTCCTTTTGTATTTGCAGATTCCCTGAGGGACGGAAGTCTATTTTATTTCATTTCCTATATCCTATCTCAAATGAGTGTTCTATATATATAATACATATATGGTACATAAAGTACATGTAGATTAATAAATCCTTTCTATTAATTAAGACTTATTGGGCAACAATCAGGTACAGGGCAACAATCAGGCACAATTTTGGGATATCTGTGATGGAGAAGGCCATCTGTATCCTGAGAAAGAATTGTGGAATTCAAACAAAGGCCAAAGACTATTACCTTTAATTTTTTTAAAAAAATGTAGTCTTATTATGTAATTCTGCTATATCTCATACTATATGTTTCTTCCTTAAAGATATAATTTCTGTCTCATCACATTCAACTTGGATCCATGCATGCATACTATGGCAATGATGTAAAGACTAACAAACTGCCTTCTGTGGGGGGTGGGGGGAGGGAAGCAAGATTGGAGGAAAAATTGTAAAACTCAAAATAAATAAAACCTTTCTAAAATTAAAAAAAAACTTACTAACATATTAAATAAACCAAAGTGGCTCTTTTCCCTGAGTAAAATAATTTTATGTTTGTGATAAAATATGAAGGAAGCATAGAGCATCTGGAAAAGAACCAATTTTTTTCCAACCAGAGTAACACTGAGCAAAGATTGTGCTATGAAAGCAATATCTATCAGAGGAAAAAAAACAACAAATTCCCTTTATTCAATGGTTATGGACTTTTCTTGAAGGACAGTTTGGAATTGGATGATAAGGATGAAATTAATAGGAATTGATAGATGAGGTAGAACCAGATCAAATGATACTCACTCTCCTAACCCATTTGATGATAATAAGGACATAGGTTGCAACCAAGCAAAGTACTGTTAAGGATGTCCTTTCAAACCTGGAGTTGTTTCATCTATTCCTATAAAGAGTAGTCCCTTTTAGGATATTTATTTTTGTCCAGAATTCAGATTTTAGTGAGATTATAGTAGATCCTACTCAAAACTTACAGCACTTTCCTTTAACAAACAATGATTTAGATACTCTCAATTCTGTAAAATTTACATTCTGAAAATAAGAGAATAGGATGTGAGACCACAAGATTTTAAGACTCTTACCTGTGGGAATTGACTTCAAATCCTGCAAAATGCTATGCAAAAAAAGTGCACTTGGGGCAGCTAGGTGGCACAGTGAATAGAGCACCGGCCCTGGAGTCAGGAGTACCTGAGTTCAAATATGGCCTCAGACACTTAATAATTACCTAGCTATGTGACCTTGAGCAAGTTGCTTAACCCCACTGCAATGCAAAAACCTAAAAAAAAGTGCCACTGACCCACTCAAAATCTAAAAGGGGCTGCTCTTTATGAGAACAGATAAAACAATTCCAGATCTGAAAGGACATCCTTAATACCACCTTGCCTTGGTGATCTAGTTCTATTAAGAATTAAACTAGGTGGGAACATGAACAAAAAGAGGTCATAAAACAGAAAAGAAAGGAAAGAAGAAAAAAGAAAACAAGGGTATAAAATTTTTACATTCCCCAAGTCACGTAGACCAGTTTGACAATAACCTAAGCATCCCTGGAGTACATCCAGAATTTAAGAATAAAAGCAATAGGACTTCTGGCCAAGATGGCAGAGAGAAGACAGGCAAAGTTCTAAAGTCTCCTGATCTCTTCCCCATCTATCACATGAAACAAACCTCTTAAAAGAATCCGACCCACAAAACCCAGAAAGAAAAGCCAGGAGAAAGAACATATACCTCGGGATTTGTCTCCGACAGCAGCTTTGGCCAAATTCAGGTGGGTGAGTCTGGGCTCAGAGGGAGGATCAGCCCCAGATCAGCCAGATCAACAGCTGAATTGCAACCGGCAGTCTGAGGGCCCAAGAGCTGGACCTGCTGGATCAGCGGTGGGGCTGGACAACAGTGGCTTGGGTCCGTGGGGAAGCAGAGGCACTGGTGTTGGTGCTGTTCCCCTGGAGCTTGGGGACGGGGCTGGGGGGAGAGTTCTGGTGCAGGAGAGCTGCGGACACCATCACTGGACTCCTCTAGTCTGAAGAACTCTTGAGTCCACTGTGGCTGAAGCCTCTTCCCAAACAAACAAATGCAAACTACTTCTGCCTCAGGACCAGGTGTGTGAACAGAAGAACCAGCCCAGCTGAGGAATAATCTCAGACCAGAGTAAAGCCCACCATTGATTGAAAGCAAAAGAATTCAATAGCTCCAACCCCTCCCTTCAAGAAAAGGTAGAAGGCCTCTCAACCAAGATCACAGACACCCCAGAGAAAGCAACCAGCACCTCCTACTGGCCAGACAGAGAAACTGCACTCAGTGAGTAAAGCCTTTAGTAATCCCAAGCCCTGGTGAACCAGCCCCTCCCCCAACTCAAGGTCTTAGCAAAATGAAGAAGGGTCAGCAGAAAGGTGGATCCATAGAAAAATTCCTGGAAGGGAAAGACCCTAACTCAGACAGAAGTGGAACCTCTGAGGAGAATACAATCTGGTCTCCAGCACAGAAAGACTTCCTTGAAGAAATAAGGAAGGAGCTTAAAAATTTGGGAGAGACAATTAATACCTTGCAACAAGAAAACAAAACATTAGAAAGTACAATTGGACAAACAAAAGGAGAATAAATCTCTCAGATCATCAATTGGACAATTACAAAATGAGAATAAATCTCTCAGATCCTCAAATAAGCAAATGCAAAAAGAAATTAACTCTCTCAAAACCTCAATTGGTCAAATGGAAAGCTCTTTCAAAAGTAGAATTGACCAATTGGAAAAGGAGTTGCAAAAAGTTAATGAAAAAAAACTCCTCCCCCCAAAAAAGAAGGGAGTCTACAGAAACTAATGACTCCACGAGACAGCAAGAGTCAGTTTAAAAAAATCAAAAAATAGAAAAAATAGAAGCAAATGTAAAATACCTCATCAACAAAACCACTGACCTCGAGAATAGATCGAGGAGGGGCAACCTGAAAATTATAGGACTTCCTGAAAACATTGAAGAGAAAAAAAGCCTGGACTTAATATTACAGGATCTAGTGATGGAAAACTGCCCTGATATCATGGAATCAGAGGGCAAAGTAGTTATTGAAAGAGTACATCGATCCCCACCAGAAAAAGATCCTAAAATGAAAACACCAAGGAATGTTGTGGCCAAACTCCAGAACTATCAGTTAAAAGAGAAAATCCTGCAAGCAGCCAGAAAGAAACAATTTAAATATTAAGGAGCCACAGTAAGGATCACACAGGACCTGGCTGCATCAACATTAGGGGATCAAAGGACCTGGAATGAGATATTTTGAAGAGCAAGGGAGCTTGGAATGCAGCCAAGAATCTACTTTCCCGCAAAGCTGACCCTCATCTTCCAGGGAAAGAGATGGGCATTTAATGAAATGAAAGAATTCCAAAATTTTCTGATGAAAATACCAGAGCTAAACAGAAAATTTGGACATCAAACAAGAGGTTCAAGAGACACATGAGAAAATTAAAAAGGGGGGGCAGTAAAGAGAAAAAAAATGCAATCCAGTAAGTTGAAACTGGCTATATCCCAGCATGGGGGGCGGGGGGAGAAAAGATTCTCATAAATCTTGAGAATTGTAACTCTAACAGAGAGAATATACCTAGCCAGAAATGATGGACATTCATGACCTAACCATGAGACTGCTATCTAATGGGATGTAACTGGCTTTAACCCCACTTGGGAGAAAGACTCTAATAACTCTCAGGAATTTTGACTCTATTTGATAGAAAATACTGAACTAGAAGGGACAGACACTCAGAATTTTCTATGACTTAGATAGAATGATCTAAAAAACACTACCTCCTTAAAGAGGGGGACAGGAAAGAGACGGGAGGAGGGAGGGGATTGAATGGGGTAAATCTCATTACACTAAGAGGTACAAAAAACCTATTGTAATACAGGGGAAGAAGGGAGCAGAGGAGAAACACCTGAATCTTCTTCTCATCAGACGTGGCTTAAAGTCAACCTACACATACTCAGTTAACTTATAAAACATCTAACATTTCAAGTATTAAAAGGGGAAAAGGGGAAAAGGGGAGGGGGGACGGAGAAAGGGAAGGGGAGTGGGGGTAAAGGGAGGAATAACAAAAGGAAGGGAAGGGAAAGGGGAAAGAAAGAAGAGGAGGGTGTGATTTAGGAGGGCAAACAAACTGAAGGGGGTGGTATTCAGAAACAAAATACTGGGGAATATGGATAAGGGGGGAAGGGGGAAAAATACAAACAGAGGAAAGATAGCATGGAGGGCAATAAAGAATTAGTATCATAACCTTGAATGTGAATGGGATGAACTCTCCCTTAAAATGTAAGCAAATAGCAGAGTGGATTAAATACCAGAATCCTACAATATTCTGCTTACAAGAAACTCATTTGAAGCAGAGAGATAAATATAGAGTAAAGGTAAAAGATTGGAGCAGGATATATTATGCTTCAGCTGAAGTAAAAAAAGCAGGAGTAGCAATCCTTGTCTCAGACAAAGCAGTAGCAAAAATAGCATTAAGAGAGATAAGGAAGGAAATTTTATTCTCCTAAAAGGTACCGTAGACAATAAAGTCATTTCAATATTGAATGTATATGCACCTAGTGGGACAGCACCCAAATTCTTAGAGGAGAAGCTGAAAGAACTACAGGAAGACATAGACAGCAAAACTCTACTAGTAGGAGACCTCAACCTCCCTCTATCAGATCTAGATAAATCGAATCATAAAGTGAGCAAGAAAGAAGTTAAGGAGGTAAATAGATTGCTAGAAAAAACAGATATGGTAGACTTATGGAGGAAGCTGAATGGGGATAGAAAGGAATATACCTTTTTCTCTGCAGTACATGGAACTTATACAAAAATTGACCATGTACTAGGACATAAAAACCTAATAAACAACTGCAGAAAGGCAGAAATAGTGAATACATCTTTCTCAGATCACAATGTAATAAAAGTCATATTTAATACTGGGCGAAGGAGATATAGACCCAGAACAAATTGGAAACTGAATAACCTCATTTTAAAAAATGAGTGGACCAAAAAACAAATTATAGAAAGAATTACCCACTTTATCCTAGATAATGATAATAATGAAACAACATACCAAAACCTATGGGATTCAATCAAAGTGACTCTCAGAGGGTATATTATAGCTCTAAATGCTTACATGAATAAATTGGAGAAAGAGAAATTAATGAACTAAACATGCAACTCAAAAAATTAGAGAAAGAACAAATCAAAAATCCCTAATTAAATACCAAATTAGAAATTCTAAAAATTAAAGGAGAAATTAATAAAATTGAAAGCAAAAAAAAACTATTGAATTAACAAATAAAACCAAAAGTTGCTATTATGAAAAAACCAATAAAATTGATAAACCTCTGGTCAATTTGATTAAAAAAAAGAAAGAAGAAAACCAAATTGCTAGTATCATAAATGAAAAAGGTGAACTCACCACCAATGAGGAGGAAATTAAAGTAATAATTCAAAATTATTTTACCCAACTCTATGCCAATAAACTTGATAATCTAAGTGAAATGGATGAATATTTACAAAAGTATAAGTTGCCTAGGTTAAATGAAGAAGAGATTAAATACCTAAACAACCCTATCTCAGAAAAAGAAATTCAAAAAGCCATTATTGAACTCCCTAAAAAAATCTCCAGGGCCTGATGGATTTACAAGTGAATTCTACCAAACATTTAAGGAGCAATTGGTTCCAATATTATATAAACTCTTTGGAAAAATAGGGAAAGATGGAACTCTGCCTAACTCTTTCTATGAAACCAATATGGTACTGTTACCTAAACCAGGAAGAGTTAAAACAGAGAAAGAAAATTATAGACCTATTTCCCTGATGAATATAGATGCAAAAATCCTAAATAAAATCTTAGCAAAACGATTACAACAAGTCATCACTAGGATAATACATTATGATCAAGTAGGATTTATTCCAGGAATGCAGGGTTGGTTCAATATTAGGAAAACTGTTAGTATACTCAATTATATCAACAACAAACCTATCAGAAACCATATGATTATATCAATAGATGCTGAAAAAGCTTTTGACAAAATACAGCATCCATTCCTATTAAAAACACTAGAAAGTGTAGGAATAAATGGACTGTTCCTTAAAATAATTTGCAGTATCTATTTGAAACCATCAGCAAGCATTATATTCAATGGAGAGAGGCTAGAGGCATTCCCAATGAGATCAGGGATGAAACAAGGGTGCCCATTATCACCACTACTATTCAATATTGTATTAGAAATGTTAGCATCAGCAATTAGAGAAGAAAAAGAAATTGAAGGAATTAGAATTGGGAAGGAAGAGACAAAACTCTCACTCTTTGCAGATGACATGGTCTACCTAGAGAATTCCAAGAAATCATCCAAAAAACTACTGGAAACAATTAGCAATTTTAGCAAAGTTGCAAGTTATAAAATAAACCCTCAAAAATCCTCAACTTTTCTATATATGTCTAGCAAGAAACAGCAGGAAGAGCTAGAAAGAGAAATCCCATTCAAAGTAACCTCAAACAATATAAAATACTTGGGAGTCTATTTGCCAAGAGAGACTCAGAATCTTTTTGAAAACAATTATAAAACACTTCTCACACAAATTAAATCAGATTTAAATAACTGGGCAAATATCAACTGCTCATGGATAGGTAGAGTTAATATAATAAAAATGACAATTCTACCAAAACTAAACTATATTTTTAGTGCCCTACCAATCAAAATTCCAAAAAATTACTTTAATGAATAAAAAAAATTTATAAGTAAATTCATATGGAGAAATAAAAAGTCAAGAATTGCCAGGAGCTTAATGAAAAAAGTGCAAAAGAAGGTGGCTTAGCCCTACCTGATCTAAAATTATATTATAAAAGCATCAGTCATCAAAACTATTTGGTATTGACTAAGAAATAGAATGGTGGACCAGTGGAATAGACTAGGTGTAAAAGCAGGAGATGATTATAGTAATCTGCTGTTTGATAAACCCAAAGAGTCCGGCCATTGGCATAAAAACTCCCTCTTTGATAAAAATTGCTGGGATAATTGGAAGTTAGTATGGAAGAAACTTAGATTAGACCAACACCTCACACCCTTTACCAAGATAAGATCCAAATGGTTACAGGACATAGACATAAAAAACAATACTATAAGCAAATTAGAAGATCAAGGACTAGTCTACCTGTCAGATCTATGGAAAGGGAATCAGTTTATGACCAAGGAAGAGTTGGAGAACATCACCAAAAACCAAATAGATAATTTCCATTACGTTAAAAATTAAAAAGCTTTTGCACAGATAAAACCAATGTAACCAAGATCAAAAGAATTGTAGTAAATTGGGAAACAATCTTTACAACTAATGATTCTGACAAAGGACTCATTTCTAAAATATACAGAGAACTGAGTCATATTTTTAAAACAAAAAGCCATTCCCCAATTGATAAATGGTCAAAGGATATGCAAAGGCAATTTACAGATGAGGAGATCAAAGTAATCCATAGCCATATGAAAAAATGCTCTAAATCATTAATTATTAAAGAAATGTAAATTAAAGCTTCTCTGATGTACCACCTCACACCTCTCAGATTGGCCAATATGACCAGAAAGGATAATGATCATTGTTGGAAGGGCTGTGGGAAATCTGGGACACTATTACACTGTTGGTGGAGCTGTGAACTCATCCAACCCTTCTAGAGAGCTATTTTGGCCAAAGGGCAACAAAAATGTGCATACCTTTTGACCCAGCAATACCACTACTAGGTCTATACCCTGAAGAGATGATGAAAAAGGGTAAAAATATTACTCGTACAAAAATATTTATAGCAGCCCTGTTTGTGGCGGCAAAGAATTGGAAATCAAGTTAATGTCCTTCAATTGGGGAATGGCTTAGCAAACTGTGGTATATGTATGTCATGGAACACTATTGTTCTATTAGAAACCAGGAGGGATGGGATTTCAGGGAAGCCTGGAGGGATTTGCATGAACTGATGCTGAGTGTGATGAGCAGAACCAGAAAAACACTGTATACCCTAACAGCAACATGGGAGTTATGTTCAACCTTGAAGGACTTGCTCATTCCATCAGTGCAATAATCGGGAACAATTTTGGGCTGTCTGCAAAGCAGAGTGCTATGTGTATCCAGATAAGGAGCTGTGGAGTTTGAACAAAGTTCAAGAACTATTGCCTTTAATTTAGAAAAAAAGAGATATCTTATTGTCTGATCTTGTTACCTTTTAGACTTCTCTTCTTTAAGGATATGATTTCTCTCTCATCACACCTAATTTGGATCAAGGTACAACATGGAAACAAAGTAAAGACTGACAGAGTGCTTTCCGTGGGGGCGTGGGGGGAGGGAAGTAAGATGGGGGGAAATTGCAAAACTCAAATAATATCTTTAATAAAAATAAATTAAAAAAAAGAATTAAAGCAATAGAAGGGAGAAGTGGACCCAACTGGACTTCATTCATCTCAGGTAATCTATTGTGACTGAGACCACCTACAGTGAGCCTCAACATAATAAAAGGCACAGGAAGACATCGTTAATACCTTTCATATTGTATCATGTATTCTTCCCTTTACTTTTTTTTTTTTTTAGGTTTTTGCAAGGCAAACAGGGTTAAGTGGCTTGCCCAAGGCCACACAGCTAGGTAATTATTAAGTGTCTGAGGCCGGATTTGAACCCAGGTACTCCTGACTCCAAGGCCGCTGTTTTATCCACTACGCCACCTAGCCGCCCCCCCTTTACTTTTGATAGCTATATCCTTACAAGCTAAGTAAATAGACTTTGTGTGTGTGTGTGTGTGTGTGTGTGTGTGTGTGTGTGTGTGTGTGTACGCAGTGGTTAGATTTCAGGACTTGGAATCAAGAAGACATGAATTTGAATCTTGCCTCAGACACTAGTTGTGTGACCCTGTCAAGCCACTTAACCTATTTGCCTCAGTTTCCTCATTGTAAGATAAAGATAATAATAGAACCTTCTTCATTGGGTCATTGTGAAGATCTAATGAGTTAACATGTAAAGTACTTTGAAAACCTTAAAGTGCTGTGTAAATGGTAGCTATTATTATTAACTGGCATATGTATGTTTATATATGTGTGTGTAGATCTATACATCGATATATATATATATATATACATTCATGTGTATATTTGTTGAATTGAATCATTTTCATCATCTTGGTTCTTGAGGTTAGGAGAGAAGCAGCTTCTTATTAGTAAATCATTTGGGGTTTTTATAAGTATTGACACTTAGTGATTCATTTGAGAAACATTTTATGACATTGATGTCAGTCCAATGGCTCTGTAGACCTTCAGTTTGGTAGTCAGTCTAATACCTCTTTTTTCTCCCATACTTTGTTTTGGAATCTCCCAAATACTGAGCTAGCTCTCACAATGTCAGTGTCAATGTCATTGTTAATGTGTACCTCCCTGGAAAGGTCCAAATTAGCACAAGTAGCAAAGAATCAATCCCTACTTTGTTGCATCTCAGCGTCAAAATTTTTTTTAAGGTTTTGCAAGGCAATGGGGTTAAGTGGCTTGCCCAAGGCCACACAGCTAGGTAATTATTAAATGTCTCAGGCTGGATTTGAACTCAGGTACTCCTGACTCCAGGGCCAGTGCTCTTATCCACTGCACCACCTAGCTGACCCCACCATCTCAGCTTCAGAAGCTGCAGAGTGCACAATCATCTGCAAAGAGAAAATCATGCAACTCATTGTTGTATGTCTGTGAGACCTGGACAGTCTACCAGCACCATGTTGGGAAATTGAATTGCTTCCATTTAAATTGTCTTCATAAGATTCTGAAGATCACCTGGCAGGAGAAGATACCAGACACTGAGGTCCTTACTCAAGCTAAATTGTCTAGTATTCAAATGTTCCTACAGAGAACACAACTATGATGGACTGGTCACTTTGTTCCAATGCCAGACACAGTTTGCCAAAAAATATTATTTTATGGAGAACTCACACAGAGTAAGTGCTCACAAGGAGATCAAAATACCTTGAAAGTCTCTCTTAACAACTTTGGAAGTGATTATGAAGCATGGGAGACATTGACAGAGGACCTAGGATCTAGCACAAGACCACCCAGCATGGTGTGCTCTCATGGCACAGGTATAGTACTCTATGAGCAAAGTAGAATTGAAGTAGTTCAAAGGAAACATGAGATGCATACGTTTACAATAATCACCACAGGTGTTCACATGGACTCTTTGAACTTGACTTGTGGTAGAACATTCTAAGATCCTATTGGTCTGATCAGCCACAGTCAGACACTGTAATTCATCTCTAACATAGTGATGTTATTTTGACTTCTTTGATAAGGAAGAATAAGAAACAACTATTAAACCAATTTTATGACATCATAGGGTGGTTAGCTGCTTGTCAAATCCCAAGGATTTTTATAAAAAAATTTAGCATTTTCTAATAGAAAAATTCTCAATGGATATAAGCATACTTTTTTTTTCTCTAAGGAAAAAGTCCAAGTAATCAACAGTCATGAACAAAATCACTAATGTACAAAATCACTAATAAAATGTAAAAATGTACAAAATCACTAATAATTAAACTAATAAAAGCCATTAAACTTTGGGTTTTACCTCATATGGATCAAATTGACTAAGATGGCAAAAATAGAAAATTGCAATTGTTGAAGGGATTGATAATTTATTGGTGGAGTTGTGTGGAGTCGAGACATCTAGAAAGCAATTTGGAATTGTAATCCAAAAGTCAATAATAAACTATGCTCATACTTTGTTTATTTGGTACCACTAAAAGGCCTATACCACAAAGAGCTCAGAGAAAGAGGAAAAAGACTCATATATACAAAACTATAGTCTCTCTCTCTCTCTCTTTGTAATGACAAAGAACTGAAACAAGGTGGGGGGGTGCCCATCAGTTGGGTAATGACTAAAAAAGTAAAGGACATATACATATTGTTATAGATGAATAAAAAGAAAAATCTGCTAGAGTGAGAGAAAATTGTACATTTTATTCACAAACCTTGCAAGATACACCTTACAAGGTATGGGTACTTCACTCCTAGGTGCGAAGCACACCTTAGTCTCAGGAGTCAGGTAATTTATTGTCCTCAGAAACTTGTTCGCTTCCCTCTTGGATGTTCATAGTCCTCTCAGGGTTTGAGTTACAATCTAAAAGGTCCACCCATTCCATGATATGACCCTAATATGATACCCCCCACATCATACAATCCATGATATGCTAATGAACCTCAATTGTCACAGGGGATGTGTAGGTTAATATTCAATAACTTAATTGCACAGACTCAGTAGCATTAGGGCAAGATCTCTAGGTCACTCTTGACCACTTGAGAACCGGTTTGGGGTTTGGTATCCCTGGAGTGGAATTAGGAAAACTCTTCCATTCCTGTGATTGGCTGGGCCATTCCCCCATTGTAATGGATTCCCTAAGGCTCCCCTCCACATCCTGTGAAGACCATCATCCTATATTTCTCACACATATATACATATACACATATATAAACACATATACATATATATATGTATGTAAAGTTTGTATATATTTATGTGTATATGTAATTGTTTCATAAGACCCTCTTTCACATAAACCTGGGAAGAATTATATAAACTAATGCAAGGTGAAGCAAGCAGATGCATTAGAACAATTTATACAGCAATAATAATATTGTAAAGAAAAACAACTTTGAAAGAATTAAGAACTCTGATCACTGCAGTGACCAACCATGACTCCCCAAGGAATGAAGCATGTTACCCATAGAAGGGTGATAGACTCAAGGTGCATAACAAAACATAAATTTTCAGACAAGTATGGATTTGTTTTTATTGACTATGCTTCTTTGTCATACAGGTTGTGTTTTTGTTTTTGGGGGGAAGGGAACTTTTGTGGAGGACTGTGGATCTAGAGATAGGTATTTAAACAAAAGATCACTAAAGCATTTTCTAAATTCATAGAAGAGAACAGAAGGAAATTCAAAAGAAAACATAGATAAGTAGAATAACACTGAAAATAACAGACTGGGCTTATTAGAAACATTTTTAAGGGAAGCTATCTATATTAATGTAAAATCTCCCTTAGGGATTCCCCAGCAAAAGCCACACAGCATCCAGTCAATTTAGACCTGGGAGGCATAGCTATTATCTCATCTAGGGTTCTAGGAGTAACCCTGTGGTGAATATCCTTCTAGATGTACCAAATCACCCCACCAATGTGCTTCCCTTGATCAGACAGCAAACTCAGTTCTTTAGCAAATTCCTTTACTCAAATGACATAGGGGAGCAATACTCTGCCACAAATATGTCCAAAGTCCAAGAGAGCACAGAGTGAACAAGAACTTAAAATGCAATGGTAGTAAGACATACAAGCAGTAAACACATTGATGCAGGGAATTATGAGAATATGATGCAGGAAGTTATGAACATAGGAGATATGTAATTGGAAACAGATTTTGTAATCCTTTATATTGTTAAACTTTGAAAAAAATTATTATCTGCTCCTGTGATGTAAATTGACTTCTATTGTTCTGAAGCAGCTGTGAACCGCCCCCCCCCCCAGGCCCACCTTGCTCCCCCACCCTAAGTCTCCCTAAGTTTCGATTTTCTATAACAGTGTCAGTTCTCGATAAACGAAACCTAAGGACCAAGTGGTTGGGAAACATCCTGTTAGACAAACAACTCTAGACCATGAGGAACTCAGCTGCTGCGAACGTATCCCCACTCAGCAACTTGTTAAACCACAAAGAAAAATCCCCCTTGTGGTTTTCAGACATAAAAAGACTGTGCTGAGAGCAGCTCGGGGCCAGTTCTTGACTGAGCCCCAGCGAGCTGGTTAATAAATCCTCCTGCTTTTGCATCAAGTCTGGCCTTCTGTGGTGATTGCGGGTCTCTGTCAGTCCTGAGGGGCTTTTCGGCCCTAACATCTGGGGGCTCGTGCGGGATACACGGGGACCCCCTTCCACTCCAGGAGTCAGCCTTGGAGGTAAGACACTTGCCTAGGCATCCTAATCTATGTACTGTCTGTGTCGGTGTGTCAGTCCCTGTTCTATCTGTATCTCGCTTGAGTCTAGCTTCTGGTTTCTGTTTTGGGACAACTCCTGCTGTCCGTGAGGACAGCAGGTCCGTGGTCGGCAGACGTGTCAAGGGACCACAGTTGTCACCCTGGGGGACGCCCCGGGGAAGGGGGGAGAGCCGGGGACGCGTACTCCTTGTTGGAAGTAAGACGCCCAGGTCGTGCAGCATTCCTCTTCGATTGGTCTCTGCAGGCCAAGTTTCTTACTCTTTTGTACGTTTTGTGTGTAGGTATCGCCATCTTATGTTTTGAAGTTATGGGACAAACAAACAGTAACCCTCTTAGCCTCACCCTGGGACATTGGGCTGAAGTAAGAGTCAGAGGACATAACCTGTCGGTGGTATTAAAAAGGGGTCATGGAAAATCCTTTTGCAGCTCCGAGTGGCCCACCTTTGGGGTGGGGTGGCCAGCTAATGGGACCTTCAATCGGTCTGTTATCTTGACAGTGAAAGGAATTGTATCCCAAACACGGAAGGAGGGCCACCCAGATCAACAACCTTACATCTTAGTGTGGCAGGACCTGGTGGAAGACCCTCCCCCTTGGGTCAAACCCTGGGTCCCTCCTCTAGTTAAAACCCTGGCTCTTAAGGCTGCCCAAAACCCCCAGCCTCCACTTGCTCCTCCTTGAATCCCCATCACCCCCCTTACCCTACAGTTGGACACCTCCCTCATGAGCCGCTCCCTCCCCCTCACCCTGATGCTTTCCTTCAGCCCCTGAGGCTCCGGGACCAGCCTTTGGCACTCGCAGATGCCGAGCGGCTACTCCCGATTCCACAGTGGCCCTCCCTCTCCAAGTGCTGGGTCCCCCTCCACCCGCTATGGCCGATGGAGAAACCCCCCCAGCCCTACCTCCTGTGTTCCTCTGTATCCAGCCCTTCTCCTCTTCTGATCTCTATAATTGGAAAACTAACTACCCCCGCTCTCTAACAGCGGCTCACTGGGCCGGTAGAATCCTTGATGTTTTCTCATCAGCCCACTTGGGACGATTGTTGCAGACTCTCTTCACCACAGAGGAAAGGGTACCCGTGGTCCAGACAGGCAGCTCACGCAATTCCCCCACCTGATTGAAACCACTTTCCCCTTACTCGACCCACCTGGGATTTCAACACAGCTGGAGGTAGGGAGCGACTGACAGTCTACCGCCAGATTCTTGTGGCGGGCCTGAGGGGAGCGGCCAGATGGCCCACTAATTTGGCAAAGGTAAGGGAGGTCCTCCAAGGACCCACAGAACCACCACCCTCTGTCTTCCTTGAGAAGACTAATGGATGCCTTTCCACAAATTACACCCTTTGACCCGATGGCAGATAGCCAACGGGCCTCAGTGGCAATGGCCTTTATTGGTCAGCCTGTATATGATATCAAAAGAAAGCTACAGAGGGTGGAGGGCTTATAGGACTACTCATTACAAGACTTAGTCAAGGAGGCGAAAAAGGTGTACTATAAAAGAGAGACTGAGGAGGGAAGAGAAAGAAGAAGAGGAGGGAGAAGAATTTGGCCCGCATCCTGGTAGCAGTGGGGGGAGAGCAGGGTCAGTTGAAGGAGAAAGCATACAGGGTAGGGGGAGAGAAATCGGCGAGGGGTCGCCAAACGTGCACCTACTGTAAAGAAACTGGGCACTGGAAGAGAAAGAATGCCCTAAAAGGAAGATAAGAGAAGGAGGGACTAAGCTCTTGGCATTAGGAACCGACTCAGAATAGGAAAGTCAGGGATATGCAGAGAGGAAACCTGTAAAGTTCCTAGTAGATACTGACGCCCAATACTCTGTCCTACTGGACCCCAAGGGGCCTATGTCTAGCAAAAATCCTGGGTGATAGGCGCTACTGGCCACCAGCAATACCCTTGGATCACCAAACGAACTGTGGACCTGGGAACAGGGGAGGTGGCTCACTCCTTCCTTGTCATTCCTGAATGCCCTGCCCCTCTATTAGGGAGAAATTTGCTAACTAAACTGAAGGCGCAGATCGCTTTCCGCCCGAAGGGGCCTTCCGTTATCTTGAAAGGACAAGAAGTTGCCGCACTTACCCTAAGATTGGAGGACGGACACCGACTCTATCCGAGCTTGCCCCCATCATCATCAGGAGTCAGCTTAGCCTCCCAATGGGTGACTAAGTTCCCCAATGCCCGGGCAGAAACAGCGGGACTGGGGTTAGTGAAAACAAGACCCTCCATTGCCAATCATGCACTGCCCGGGACACCAGAAAGGGAACGGAGAGGTAGCTAGTGGTAACCAAAGAGCGGACCAGGAGGCCAGGCTAGCCGCCCATACTACGCCCACCGCTCTGCTCCTCTAAGAAGAAAACACTGAGCATTCTGTGAAACTGACCCACAACACACCAGGAACACGAGAGCTGACAGAAGAACAGGCAACTCAACTACTTCAGCATCTTCACAATCTGACTCATTTGGGGTATAGGAAACTTGAAGCCCTAGCTCGGGCCACCCCATACAAGGTACCAGGGCTTAGGGAACTAGCACAAAAAGTGACTGAGAACTGCAAACCTTGCCAACTGCTGAATGCCCCTACACAGAAATCTCCAGCAGGAAGGAGGGTAAGGGGAGACCGACCAGGGAACTGTTGGGAGGTGGACTTTACAGAAATGAAACCAGCTAAATATGGGTGCCAGTATCTTCTAATTTTTGTGGAATACTTTCTCAGGGTGGGATGAGGCTCCCCACACAAAATACAGACGGCTGCTGTAGTGGCCAAGAGAACTTTTACATGAAATCTTTCCCCAGTTCGGGTTACCCAAAATGATAGGGTCAGATAACAGGCCGGCCTTCATAAGCCAAGTGAGCCAGGGATTAGCAAAGGTTGGGGACAGAGTGGAAACTACATTGTGCTTATAGGTCACAGAGCTCTGGGCAAGTGGAAAGGATGAATAGGACCCTGAAAGAAACTAACACAAAATTGCCTATAGAGACTGGCTTGGAAGACTGGACAGTGCTCCTACCGTATGCCCTGTTCAGGGCCTGGAACACCCCTGGGCCCTTACAGCTCACACCCTTTGAAATCCTGTTCGGGTTTCCCCCCTCCCCCTCCTTTAGTAGCGATGGTTACTCCTTCCCTCTGTCCGGTTTCTTCTTCCCTTCTTGACAGGCTTAAAGCTCTTGGGATCGTCCAGCGGGGAGTCTGGAGAAAAATAGCAGCTGCCTACGCCCCCAGGGACATACAGGTGTCGCATCGCTTCCAGGTCTGCGACTTCGTCAGGTGGCCAACCTCGAACCCCGGTGAAAGGGTCCATACCTGGTGCTTCTCACCACCCCTACCGCTGTCAAGGTCAATGGGGTCGCTGCCTGAGTGCATGCTTCTCATGTTAAGCCTGCTCAGCCACCTGATTCAGCATGGACGGCCAAAAGAACTGAGTACCCCCTCCAGCTACGCCTCTGTCGGGCAGGCAATGATAGTGACAATCCTTCTGGGACTTCCCCCAGCTAGCCCTTCTCCAAACCCCCACATGCCCCAAAAGCTGACCTGGCAGGTGTGGTCCCAAACGGGGGAGCACGTCTGGAGTAGCACTGAAGTACACCCCCCTTGGACTTGGTGGCCCACTCTGACCCCTAAGCTCTGTGCCCTCATAGCGGGCTTGGAAGGGGGGGGGAATCCCTGACCTCACTCATGAGGGGGCTCCCTAAGGACTATATCTCCAAAACAACCACGGGGTGCAGCAACCCATGGGCCCGCAGTGCCCTGGGAAAAGCTAACTTCTATGTCTGCCCTTCTGAGGGGAGGGATAAAAAGAGGAATGCTGTTTCTATGCCGATCACTCAGGGGTAGTGAGAGACTCCATGTCAAACCTCCGGAGGCGGCTGGAGGATCGCAGAAAGGAGAGGGAATCCCACCAAGGATGGTACGAGGGCTGGTTCGGCCATTCCCCCTGGTTCACAACCCTGCTCTCTACCCTCATTGGCCCCCTCATGATTCTCCTGCTACTGCTCACCATAGGTCCCTGCGTCATAAACCGCCTAGTGGAATTTGTTAGAGATCAAATTAGTGCTGTCCATGTTATGATCCTCAGTCAGCGGTATCAGACCCTCCCCCGAGACGACGAGCTTCCCCTAGAGTTTGAAGAATCAAACTTCCAATAGGAAAAGGGAGGAATGAAGCGGCCGTGAACCGGCCCCCCTAGGCCCACCTTGCTCCCCCACCCTAAGTCTCCCTAAGTTTCGATTTTCTATAACAGTGTCAGTTCTTGATAAACGAAACCTAAGGACCAAGTGGTTGGGAAACATCCTGTTAGACAAACAACTCTAGACAACGAGGAACTCAGCTGCTGCGAACGTGTCCCCACTCAGCAACTCGTTAAACCACAAAGAAAAATCCCCCTTGCGGTTTTCAGACATAAAAAGATTGTGCTGAGAGCAGCTCGGGGCCAGTTCTTGACTGAGCCCCAGTGCGCTGGTTAATAAATCCTCCTGCTTTTGCATCAAGTCTGGCCTTCTGCGGTGATTGGGGGTCTCTGTCGGTCCTGAGGGGCTTTTCAGCCCTAACAGTTCCATTTGTGACTTATCCTCATCCCCACCCCACCACCAACTATCAACCTTTTACATGGTTTCAGTCTTAAGGGTGGAAGGATTTCTCCTTTGCCCTCAGTCTCCAGACCCTTCAATACCCAGATAATGGACAAAACTATAAAAATTTAGCCTAACTCCCCTCAAGGTGCAGATTCCAAAGTCTCCACCCAGTTTCCACTCTACCTGGCCATCCCCTCAGTCTCTCAAACAAATCTCCCCTAGTCTTTTGTTATTTACTCTTGTCCTCAAAGTGCTTGCTACTTCTCCAGGAGGAGAACAGATTTTAATCTGTACTCTTTGTAGGCCCCAGGGTTGTATGCGAATTCTTTCACCATTCAAAACTCTCGATCTTAAATTGGCAATGCCAACCCTAGCTAACAACAGGACCAAGGCAATGCACAAGGCTAGGATAGCAGGGTTTCAGTGTCCTTTCTTTCTACAAAGCATTCTCATGAAGCTCACTCCACGTTATTGTTTTGCTCAGCTGGTTCTTTATAGCGTATAGTTTCTCTGACAGTCCAGTAGTCCAGCTGAGTTTTTTTCACTGTAGTATATAACGTCTCAACTATAGCCAGGCCAATTTGTGGCTGAGTAGGTCACTCAGTAACTGTGTTGTTCCTCACCTAACTCCATTGCTGCTAACCAAACTGGACTGATTGCTCATCACTGTACTCCTCTGAGGATACTATCTCTGTTGGGCAAGCCAATCCTACATTCTCCTGGACTTGCTCTCCAGTGAGGAGTTATTGTCTTTTTCCTACTTCACTGGATAACCTGGGGGATTCTGGGCCCCCTCATTTCCTGAAATGTTCCTAAAATCTAACAGCTACAACAAGTCTTAGTTTTTTGAATGAATTTTTTTTAGCTAAAAGTCCCTTCCCTCAATAAGCCACTTCTTGTGGCCTTGTGGAATCTAGTTTCAATTTAGTCATTTTCACTTTCCCAGTTTCTGGCAATTTTAGGTAAAGGAGTAGCTAGGTGTGAATACAATCTATGTCCTGGAGGCACAATCTTTTGCTTGCTGCCTATTTGATAAGCATTTAAGAAACACCCTCCTCTAGACATCCTTTATCCTACTTTTTCATCACTTTAACAGCTCTAACTAGTGGTTGCAAAACAAAACAAAACAAAACAAAAAACCAGGCCCCTTAAGCCACAGTTGTGAGACACCTCCTTAATCCTCTCCACATTCAGGTTCTCCAGCAAGATTCTTATCTGGGCTAGGGTGAGGGATTTTCTTTAACTTCCTCCCCATCTCAAGGCCTGGCACTATGCCTCACCACACTGTCCTCACTTCACCTCGGTGGTTTTCTGAGGCTGAAGATAAACATATGCTTGCCTCTGTTAGGCCTTCAATTCTCCTTTCTAGGACAAGGAATGCCTTTTTTGTGTCTGAAGGTTTTCCCTTTTCCCTTTCAAAGTCTCTTTTATTCTTTTCAGACCTGCATTTTAAGTGAAGCTTCATTAGAGATGCTTCTCAGTGCTGGCTGAACTAGGTTAAATTGCAATTGGAAAATGTTTAAAGAAGTAAATAAAATAATACCATATAGATAATGTTCACTTGTGATTGATCATTCTCCTCCTAGGTTTTCAGGACATTTTCTCCTGTTTTTCCTCCTACCTATCTCTGGTGGCACAGTGGATAGGGCACTGGCCTTGAAATCAGGAGATCAGGAGTTCAAATCTGGTCTCAGACACTTGACTCTTACTAGCTGGATGACCTTGGGTAAGTCACTTAATCCTGATTGCCTTGCATCTCCAGTCATCCTGATCTATATTTGGTCTCTGGACCCAGATGGCTCTGGGGGAGAAAGTGAGGCTGGTGACTTAGCACAGTCCCCCCCCCCACACACACACACACACACACTCAAATATAATTCATGTGCTTGTCGACATCACTTTCCTGATGTCATGGTCTTCTTTGAAAAACTGAAAGACAGACCCCTTCTCTGTCTCCTTGGTTATATCTTCCTAAATCTCGAGTGCTTTTCAAGCATGGGTGTTCTTCCAGATTTTGTCCTGGACTCTCTTCTCTATCACGACTTCATCTCAATGCTGAATTCTCATATCTACTTTTCCTCTGGTAGACTTCTGAAACTCATTTTCTTCACTACCAAACTCATTATCTTTCCCCCCCCAACCCTTCCCTGGCCCTCCTACTTTCTCTATTACTGTAGAGGGCAATATGTATGAGGTGTTTAGGGAGGATTGGCCCCTTTGGTGAACAGTTTGTGGGGCCCTTTAAAGAACTGCTCATCCAATGTTGGTATCTGTCCAGTCTCCCAATTCTCACCTAGGGCTCCCAGAAACCATAATGTATGAAAGGACCACACCCTGGTAAAATCATTTTGGCCTAAACCAGGTTGAGGGTAACGGACAAGATTCAAACCTAAGACTTTCTATCTAAAAGTATGAGAAGACTTCCCCAGTAGAATAGACAGATGAGGAACATTTTGTTACAACTCTATGAAGGTCACTGAAGCAGGCACTGTGGAATGCTTAGAGTTTGGTTCAACATCAAAAACACCAAGGTCATTCACTACATCCTGGCCCATGGACAATCATTTTGATTTTTGTGTTTCCACTGGCCGTCAATGACTGGAAGAGAGAGTGAAGCTGACACACTGGGTGACTCTGGCTCACTTAAAGCCAATTCATGTACCAGTAAAGATGTCACCCTGTGATGTAATTGATCCTCTTTAGAAAAAAAGGATACCAATAGATTTTCCCAATCTCTCAGAAACTTAAGTCATCTTTTTTCTCCCTTAAGACTGTCACCACTCTGCTGTAGACCCTTATGACTTCTGGACTCTTACAATAGCCTACTAGTGTGTCTGCCTACCTGTCTCTACTACACTCCATCCTCTGTTCTGATGCTAAAGTTATTTTTCTAAAGCATCAACCTTCCCTCCACCCTCCACTGAGGATATCCTTTATTGTGGCTCCCTATTTCAACTATCCCCAACACTCAATAGTGTCCAATAGTTTACTATAATTTTCAAAAGCAAATACAAAATACTCTGATATTCAAAGTCCTTCATAACCTAGTCCTGTCCCTACCATTCCAGTCTTCTTTCATCTTATTCTCCAACACATAATCTTCAATCCAGTGAAACTGGTCCCCTGGCTTTTCTAGGAACAAGATGATCTATTTCTCAGTTCTTGTCATTCTTTCTATCTGCCCCCATACCTGGATCCTTATCTCTCCTCTATTTTGATTGCAGAGCTCCCTGGTTTCCTTTAAATTCTAACTAAAATCTTACCTTTTCCTAATCTCATTTAATCCCAGTGCCTTCCCTCTGCTAATTATTTCTTATTTATCACTTGTTTTGTATCTATTTGTATGTTGTCTCCCCTATTTGGTTGTAAGTTCCTTGAGGACAGGGACTGTCTTTTGCCTACTTTGGTATGCTCAGCACTTAACAGACTGCCTAGCCCCTAGTAGACAATCAATAAATGATAATTGATTTACTGGTTGGTTTTTTTCCAAGTCAATTTGGACTGCAGAGATGATTTTATTTTGAATCTGACAACATTGCACTAGAGCACTACCTTCCCTTAAAATAAAGATTTATGATTTCATAAATAATCCTCTTGTTCTGCTAAAAATATTTTAAAAGAATGATATTTTTAAGCAAACTGTTCAACTTTGCAAAAACATTGGACTCTTAAAGGGATCATCTTCAGTTTTCTTTAGAGAGTTGGCAGTGAAGAGAGCTAGCTATGGAGAAAGAACCCAGCTTTTGAGAGAAAATTACTCTGCTTTTTCCCTTGTACCTTTTCTAGAGTAGCAAGGAGGGAGGGAATTTCTTCTCCCCTCCTTGCCACCCATTTATAATGTTGTCTTCTAGCAAAGTAGCTCATCAATAAGGAAACACCAAGCACAAGTGAGAGAAGTCCATCTAAATAGCCAATCTGAGTAGTACTTTGAAGAGGAACAGAACCAAGATGACCAAAAATGACTTGCCTAGCAAATATACTGCACCCAGGGAAATGACATAAAGACACAGTAAAGACAATGGGGATCTGCAGGACCACATGTATGCACTGCTGCCTTGGTCATTTTTCCTATTAGTCAACAATCAACTAGCATTTAAGGGTTTACTGCAAGGGTATTCTATGCTTAAGCCCAGTCTTGCCACTAATATTTTGTGATGTTGTGGAAGTATACACCCGAAGTTTAAGAGAGTTTACTCTGATCAATTAAATATATGCTATTCTATTTTGGTAAATAGAGAACATTTTATAGGTACCAATTTTACTGTTCATTTTCATTAATGTCTTTTTGTTGGTGTTCAGTCACATTCAAGTGTTCTTATGACCTCATTTGAGGTTTTTCTTGGCAAAGATCCTAAAGTGTTTTGCCATTTCCTTCTCTAGCTCATTTTATAGATGAAGAAACTGAAGAAAGCAGGGTTAAGTGACTTGTCAAAGGTCACACAGCTATTAAATATCTGGTCAGATTTGAACTCAGGGATGAGTTTTCCTGACTCTAGGTCCCAGAACTCTATCCACTTTACCAACTACCTACCCATAAATGCTTTTGCTCTAAGCTAATTGCTTTAACTGATTGACTGTAAAAGGTAAAGGCATAGCCTTAGGAATACAAATCAGCAGAGAACCTTGAACCTGAAGCAATCATCCCCTAGAACACCCAACCAAAGAACATTAATGGGGAAGGAGAAACCCTAGAGGATAGGGTTACAGAAATAAAAGTGGGGGGGGGGATAAAATTCCCTAGAAAATACTTTAGAGATCATCTGGTCCAACTCCCTAATTTTTTCATGTCAGAGGGATAAAAATGTTTTGTTTTGTTTTGTTTTTGTGGCAAAGGAGGGCACATTCCCTCTCCACCCCCTGCACACCCAAATATTCTGGTTTCACAGCTGAAGCATATCAAAGCTTTACATTTGCATGACACTACATAATGGGAACTGGAACACTCAAGAAGCAAGAATGTGTTTATACCCCAGGCTCAGTAAACCACAAAGGTAAGATTAGGATAATGTGGTGAGGCTTACAGTCTTGGTCCTGAAATAGGGACCAAATTAAAGAAAATCCTCCCTCTAGCTTACCTATCTGAAAAGGAATACAGCAGCTACCTATCTGCCATTTTTTTCAATAATTAGAGTTGTAAGGCAGATGGAAAAGCAGTCTAAAGAATGAATTGAATAAGTCCCAAGTAAGCGGTCTTAAAATTGTATAGAACCAAGATGAATATCTTTCTGAGAAAAAAAAATAATGTTTCATAAAGCGATTTATCCTTGTTATCTGGGGGTTTTTTGCATATTATGATTCTTAATTTTTTCCCTTTCCTAGAATGTATGATTTTGTTGTGAGTGCCAATTACCAATAGCAAACCTAGTGCTCCTTATGGGGGGGGAGAGAAGGAATAATATCTTAAAGTTCCTACTATATGTTTGGCACCGAACTAAACACTTTATAAATATTATCTCATTTGTTTCTGGGTATTTAGATTTCACAGTGCATAGTGTTCTATATGGAATCAAGAAGACTCATCTTCCAGGGTGGCTAGGTGGCACAGTGGATAGAACACCGGCCTTGGAGTCAGGAGTACCTGGGTTCCAATCTGACCTCAGACACTTAATAATTACCTAGCTGTGTGGCCTTGGGCAAGCCACTTAACCCCATTGCCTTACAAAATCTTAAAAAAAAAAAAATGAAGACTCATCTTCCTGTGTTCAAATCTGACCTCAGATACTTAGCTATGTGACTCAGGCCAAAGCATTTAACTCTGCCTCAGTTTCCTGATCTGGAAAAATCTGGAAAAGGAAATAACAAACCCCACAAGAATCTTTGCTAAGAAAACTCCAAAAAGGGTCACAAAAGTTGGACATGACTAAAAAAAATGATTAAGCATTCAAATAGATGATCTTCATGAATCCCTTTTGTCAATCACAAAATATTAACTAAGCCTCAATAAACTAAATTAAGCTGGTTTTTGGATGATCAACTCACTTAGATGCTGAGATGATACAGGAAAGTTTCACAGTGTTTAAACCTGTCAGAATTTGCAACTGGAATAGCCATTGGTAGCACATCACAATGAGGTATTAGTGCAAGACAATGGTTTCCTAACTAAAATCTTAAATGAAAGAGATAGTCTAAGGGTCCTTAAGAAGTTATCTAAGCTGATCTACTTTTTAGCCAGGGAAATCATTATAATTTAGCTATCCCTAGGAAAGGTTGCAATCATAGATCTCTAAAGTATAAGAACCTTTAGAGGAAGGATTGTTTCATTCTTTGTATAAATGAAGTAAAGGCATAGCCTTAGGAATGCAAATCAGCAGAGAACCTTGAATCTGAAGCAATAATCCCCTAGAATACCCAGCCTATGAACATTAATGGAGAAGAAGAAACCCTAGAGGATAGGGTTACAGAAATAAAAGTTTTCCTGATCTGGAAAAGGAAATGACAAATCCCACAAGAATCTTTGCCAAGAAAACTCCAAAAAGGATCACAAAGAGTTGGACATGACAGAAGAAATAGTGACCCCAGCATCATAGAGAAGAAACAGAGAAGAAAAATGTTGTCTTCTTTACCATCATTTAACAATTTCTAATCTTATTCAAGGATGATGATGCTTGTCCTTTGTTCTTGAAGACAACCATGACATCAGGTAGATGATACCATGGCAAGCACATGAACTGGATTTGAGTGTGCTAAATCACCAGCCTCACTTTCTCCTCCAGAACCATATGAATCCAGTGGCCAGATATGAATCAGGAATGTTTAAGAGTATCTTTATGAGAATATTATGACTGGTAGCACTTATATACTAACTACCCTAATCTATTCAGACATTTTCATATAGAAACCTTAAGAGTAAAAAGCTACGTAAAAACACAAAGAATGGACTAAATGTTCTCTTCCTAGTAAAGTTATTAACAAAAGTTTGGTTCTCAACTACCTAACAAATACTCATACACCCACATCAATCATAAAAGAATTGTTTATAAAGATTTTTTTGAAAAGAACAATTTATAGACATATCTCAAAATTATAGACCATAAGTTACTTGTACCTTTAGCTTGTTTTTTCCCATTAAGTTACCCTTAAGACACCAAAACATGTTATGTGATTTATTTGAAAAATATAGGTATGTGGAGATTTTTGTTAAGAAAATCATTGACTTGAGAAGTTGGTTATGAAAATGACAATTTGCATGACTTCCTAGATCTTATCATAGTTTCTCTAAAATTACAAAACATAATTAGAATGTAGATATCGAATTTTCATTCTTTTGAGTTATCTTCAGAGATTCCATTGCTTTTTAAAAACATAACATTATTCACTGACTGTTGCTCAAGTTGCTTGGTTGTTTCATGTCATTTAAACCATTTCTGAAAGTTAATTTCCTTAAGAAAGCTTTCTAGGATTGAGCAGGTACCCTTGCTTGGATATATACCTCCTACTTTTGTTTCTCCAGAATCTCCCCATATCCACCCCCTTTATGCTTTCCTAATTTGCATCCTCTCTTCTACTCCACATTACTTTACATTTTGGTTTCTGGCCTGTATTAATATATTGTTAAGTCCTTTCTGTTATTTCCTACTCTTCATGATCCTATATGGGATTTTCTTGGCAAAGATACTGAAGTGATTTCCCATTTCCTTCTCTAGTTCATTATACAGATGAGGAAATTGAGGTAAACAGGATTAAGTGATTTGCCTTAGGGTCACACTAGAAGTGAACAGGTCAAATTTCAGACCAGATCTTCCTGACTGATGCTTAAATGCTCTGTCCACTACCTAACTGATGTTACTATTAGAATCATAGTTATATCATTAGCACTAGAAAGAACACCCAAAAAATGCCTAGTCTTGGATCTAGGAGAAATCTTGTCTTAAGGTGCAACTTTGATCAAGTCACTCTGAAAGCCTCAGTTTCCTTATCTGTAAAATGGTGATAATAATATGTATGCTAGCTGCCTCACACCATCATAAAAACACAATGTAAACCTTAGAGCATCATATAAATGTGAATTATCATCATCATCATCTAAGAAATTACTTTATTTTACATATCAGAATTACTTAAGTATTTTATACTATTCATGTTACTTATGTTTTATCATATGTATGTAGCTGACCTCTGTGTGCATTAGCATAGCTTGTCCATTCATTGTCCTTTCCTAGAAAGCAAGGACTGGATCAAGGAAATTCTCCACTTACAGTTCCTAGTTCTAAAATATTTAATAATGAATAAATTATTTTGATTATTTTAGTAAAATCTCCACTAAAGACCTACTCTTATTAAGTTGACCATAGATTGATCTATGGGCTATACCAAATGCATGAATGTTCTGGAAAGTTCAAATATGAATCTAGCACTAAACTAGCCTTTTGTCTAAGTACTAGCCTAGGTGAATCTAAAGAGGCTTTCCACCAAAAGTTCTCCCTTCTTCAGATGATGTTGCTTTTTCAGCCACAACAATTTATAGGTAAAAGGAGTATTCACAATAATGCTATCACAGATCCCTGAAATACTATTTTAAACAAATTATAGTGAAGAAACAATCCAGTAACAGTATCTTAGCCAAGTCTTCTGAGTCAGGAGCATTGTCATCATGTTTTTGTTGTTCCGTTATTTCAGTCACTTGTGACTCTTTGTGACCTCATTTGAGGTTTTCTTGTCAGAGGTACAAGAATAGTTTGCCATTTCCTTCTCCAGGTCATTTTATAAATGAGTAACTGAGGCAAACAGGGTTAAGTAGCTCGACCAGCTTGGTAAGTGTCTGGGACCAGATTTGATCTCAGGTTTTCCTGACTCTAGGACCTGTGCTCTATTCACTGCACTACCTAACTGTCCATTATCATCTAGAAAAAGTGTCATTTATAATTCACCAAATCAGAAATGTACCTGTCATCCCAAGTATTAATCTTTGATCATAATTTATTTATACTATTTTGTCAAATCTAGATTGATGGCACTTTGAATATGCTTGTTACTAAGGACCCAGGAAAGGGTTAGAGAATTGAACATTTAAAAGCTGTCAATCATTGCAATTTTAAGATGAAATGTTTTTATTAATTCATCTACAAGGCTGTTTTAAATCCTCAATGTTGAACCTGTGTCTAAAATAAAACCCTATATTCTTTTCAATTCATTCTATTCTTCTTAAATATATGTGGCATTTCAGAGTAAGAGTAAAAGAAGAAAAAGGAATTTTATCTCCCACAAGTGTAGTACAATGGAGCTAAGTGTTAATACTACCTCAAAGGGAATTCTGATTAAGGGGGAGTATTTGTCACACCCTGGTAAGACATTCGGTGTTATCTGCCAAGAGAAGGAATATGAACATCTTCTAGTAGAAGGAAAAGAAAATGGTAGCTGTGTCTTGAGCTCAAGGATCTGAATGATACCTAGATGAAACATTCCTCTCCAGGTTCCACTCTTGATTTCTACCATACCCCTCTTCTTCCTGTAGCTCACTTGCACTGAAAGTACCTTCCATTCTTTTGGCCTCAGCCTCTGATTGGATAACTACTTCCAGAAGCTTTATTTTAGGAGAATGGTTGGATTAGACAAGTCTCATTGCTCTCCAGTCTGTCTCTGGACTTCCCACTATCTATTCCTCCTCTTTGTCCCCACTCTTCTTTTCAGCTTCTCTGAATATGCTGTCTTCCCTCATTAGATATAAAATCTTTGAAGATAAGACCTCTTTCTTCTTGTATTTGTATTGCCCACCTGTTACATAGGGAATACTGAATAAATGCTTGTTGACTGATCACCTGATGGTGAGAGAAAGAACTTAAGTGAGTTCCCCAAGATTTCAGTGTCCTTCCATTTGCCACAAATCAGCATTCTCCCAAGGTTTTTGTTGCATGACAAGAGATTTCTAAGGACAAAGGCTTCTCCCAATGCTAATTTGTAACACCTGGTCCTTGCCACATGGTAAAAATGGATGATAGTCTACTGCTTGATTTTAGTTCTTTGCTATTTATTTTGTATATTACTTTAAGTTAATTCCTTTTATATGACTGGGATGTCATAGGATTGATCCTGGCTGGTCTGGGAGTATAGAAGGATTCAGAAAACAAAAATATGGGCTCATGAACAGTGGTTGAATAGATGGCAAACACAAAGAGTTTCTAATAACCTCTATTTAAAATTGATAGGAGTGAATAACTCATTGAATAAAATAAATAGAAATAATATAAATTAAATAAATTAAAAGATAATCAATTTTAGATTCTAAAGTTGAAAAAAGACCTTAGAGGTCATCTAGTTCAAACCCATTAAAGAAGTTTCAGGCCATAAAGATTATGACTTCTCAAGGTCACATAGTTGATTAGTGGCAAAAGCAGGACTAGAAACCCAATTTTTTGATCCCTAGTTCAGTATCTTTCTAGCATGCCTTGATGATTTAGAATAGTACTTCAGTTTATTATACATCATTATTTCCATTGGGATGTTCTAAGGAAGATGTCAAATCATAGGAGCATTTATTAAGCTCCTATAATGTTTCAGGCTCTTTGCTAAATGCTGGGATGTTATTATTGTTTGTCCTTTGTTTTCCAAGTGTACAAGGATTAGGAAGGTGTTGCCATAAACTGCAAAGGAATTGGATTTAAGGGAGAGAGGACTGTGCCAAGTCAACAGCCTCATTCTTACCTTTGGAACTATCTGTGTCCTGTGGCAAGATATAGATCTGGATAACTGGAGGAAGACCCAGATGCAGTGGGAGAACCTGGCCTTTTTAAGCTTTCCTAAGTCTCTGTTTGCCTGTAGCAATGCCCATTCAGTGATTAAGACTAGGTAAAAAATGAGGCAAAGAATGGCCTCTTTTGCCTAGCCTGAAAGGAAAGGACCTTCCCCTGAGGGGAAGACCCTCTAGGGGGTTTCAGGGTTTCAGACAAAAACAGAAACAATTGCTATTTTCATTTACTCTAAGAAATCAGAACCCAAACTATGACTCCTGGGACCTATTAATTTGGTTTTAAGGGGAGGTCCTTAATAAAAATATCTAACACTATAAACCCCAAGCTATTTTGTAGGGTTTTAGTGCTCAAAATTTACATTCCTTTGTATGCAAAGACAATTTACAGCTGAGGAAATCGAAGCAATCCACAGTCATGTGAAAAATTACTCCAAATCATTACTTTTTAGAGAAATGCAAATTAAAGCATCTCTGAGATACCATACCTCACACCTTTCAAACTGGCCAATATGACCAGAAAGGACCAAGATCAATGTTGGAAGGGAAGAGAAGTCTGGGACATTAATGCATTGTTGGTGAAGCTGTGAACTCATCCAACCTTTCTGGAGAGAAATTTGGAATTATGCCCAAAGGGCAACAAAAATGTGCACACCCTTTGATCAAACAATACCCTGAAGAGATTATGAAAAAGGGTAAAAACATCACTTGTACAAAAATATTCATAGCAGCCCTGTTTGTGGTGGCAAAGAATTGGAAATTAAGTGAATGTCCTTCAATTGGGGAATGGCTTAACAAACTGTGGTATATTTATGTCACAGAATACTATTATTCTATTAGAAACCAGGAGGGATGGGAATTCGGGGAAGCCTGGAAGGATTTGCATGAACTGATGTTGAGCGAGATGAGCAGAACCAGAAAAACATTGCATACCCTAACAGCAACCTGGGGGCAGTGATCAACCTTGATGGACTTGCTCATTCCATCAGTGCAACAATCAGGGACAATTTTGGGGTATGTGTGATGGAGAATACCATCTGCATCCAGAGAAAGAATTGTGTAGTTTGAACAAAGACTATTACCTTCAATTAAGGGGGAAAAAACCATTATTTTATTATGTAATTTTGCTATCTCATACTTTATTTATCTTCCTTAGAATATGATTTCTCTCTCATCATATTCATCCTAAATCAAAGTATACCATGGAACCAATGTAAAGACTAACAGACTGCCTTCTGTGGGGGGGGGGTAGGATGGGGGGGGAAAGCAAGAATAAGGGAAAAAATTGTAAAACTCAAAATAAATAAAATCTTTCCTTAAAAAAAAAAAATTACATTCCTTTGACCAGAGCAAAAACAATTCTCAGACCTCAAGGAGCTCAGTTTAATAAGATTCAACACAAAAGTATATGCAGCAAATTAATTGCTGTTTGTTTTTCTTTGCTCATAGAACTGTATCATATTAGGCCCTGGGCTAATGGCATATTTACAAAGTCTAGTCAAGGTTGTTTTTGAAAATAGTGGAGGAGTCCTAAAGTCCTAAAGAATTCATATACATTGTTTTCCTTAAACAAAACATTAATGTTACATTTTGGTATTCTAGTATACTTTTACATATACAAAAATGTTGTTACTTCTTTCTGAACTTTAAGTTGCTTTTCCAGTAATGAATGAGTAAGTTTCTATCAGTGATCCTCAAACATGTTTTTTAAAAAAGTACCACTTCAGTCCCAGCAGCTTGGCGGAGTTTTTCAGAGAGCAGGAGCATCATAGTAATCATAAATTCCAAACACAGACAAATCCCCAGAAATCAGAAGGAATAGAAAATGTCATTTTAGAAATGGGAACTCACCTGAATTCTCCCATTCTAAAACATCTCAAATAATATTCTGAAGCAACAGAGCCAACAAAAGGTCAAGGTGCAACAATTTTCTAGTCCAAGACTACTTAAAAGGTTGGGCCTGGGGCCTCCAAGGCAGATGCATCAGATATAACAACAGCTGGGAGCTGTCATCCACAAACAGTGGTTAACTGGTCAGAAAGAGATTTCAAGGGATCCTTTACTGACACTAGGTACAAAATCATATTGCATTGACTATACACAGTTTTGAAAAGTATTTCTAAGGCAAAGAAGAACACTAATTCTTGCAGCCACAGGGAAGCAGGTGCCCTGATCTCAGTTCCAGGACAGAAAGAAGCACTAGGACCTGGGAGTAGGAGAGGAGGATCGGAAGTTGCAGTACCAGGGCCAAGAGAAGGTCTTATGGCTACAGGAGAAAAATGCCTCTTTGTGGGTAAAAATCAAAGTATGGGCCAGGAGAGCAGTGACCACATCACCCCTTAAATCATATAGCCTTGAAAGGCTTATAGACTTATAGACTCCAGAAGTAATTTTGAAAACAGCAGCAAAAAATAAGCAAGCCCTGAGACTTGGGACAGTGCCCTTTCACTCTTGGAGCAGAGTCCAATTTTAACATAAAATTAAAAGTTGAGAAATAGGGCTGGAAAAATAAGTAAACAAAAAAGAAAGAATCTGATCATAGAAAATAACTATGGTAACAAGGAAGATCAAACTCAGGAGACAATGATGCCAAAATAGCCACAAGCAAAACCTCAAAGAAAAAAAGTGAATTGTACACAAACCCAATAAAAATTCCTTGAAGAGCTAAGAGAGGGTTTTTCAAAATTAAAGTAGAAGAAAAAATGGGAAAAAAATGAGAGTAATATAAGAAATTTTAAAAAGAGAGTCAATACCTTGCTAAAAAGACAAAAAAAATTGAAGAAAATCACACCTTAAAAAGCTAGAATTGACCAAGTGATAAAAGAGGCATAAAATCCACTGGAGGGGAAAAACTCCTTAAAAGCTGGAATTGGGCAAGTGGGAGCTAATGGCTCCATGAGACATCAAGAAACAATAAAACAAAGCCAAAGAAATGGAAAAAAATGGAAGAAAATGTGAAATATCTCATTAGAAAAATAATTAATTCAGAAAAATGGATCAAACAGACTGATTAGAGAAATACAAACCAAAAGAACTGAGGTACCATTAACTATCAGATTAGTTAATATGACGGACTTCGAAAATTACAAATGTTGGAAGGAATGTGGAAAAACTATAGGACACTAATGCATTATTAATGCCCTTAGGTGGCAGAATGGATAGAACACTAGGCCTAGAGTCAGGAAGACATTTCCCTGAGTTCAAATTAGGCCTCACACACTTACTAGTTGTGTGACTGAAAGCAACTCACTGCATCCTGTTTGCCTCAGATTCTCACCTATAAACTGAGCTGGAGAAGGAAATGTTAAACCATTCCATTATCTTTGCCAAGTAACCCGAAAAAGTGGGGTTACAAAGAGCCATACATTATTGAAATGACTTAATAACAACAGTGCATTGTTGGTGGAATTGTGAATTAATGCAACCATTCTAAAGAACAATTTGGAACTAATGGGCTAAAAACTTTGCATACCTTTTGACCCAGCAATACCACAACTAAGTCTGTACCCCAAAGAGATCAAAGGAAAAGGATCTATTATATACAAAAATATTTATAGTAGCTCTTTTTGTGGTGGCAAAGAATTGGAAATTGAGGGCAACATTTTATACAGGAACAGCAATATTCTATAATGATCAAGTATAAATGACATGGCTACTCTCAGCAATCCAATAATCCAACACAATTCTGGAAGACTTATGATGAAATAATGCTATTCACCTAGAGAGAGAGAACTGATGAAGTCTGGATGCAGGATGAAGAATACTTTTTAAGCTTTAAAAAAAATTTTCTTGGTGGGGGGGGACATCTGTGTTTTCTTTTGTATTTTGGAAATGTTTTGCATGACTTTGCATGTATAATCTATATCAAATTACTTGTCTTCTCAAGGAAGGTGGAGAGGAGGTAAGAAGGAGGGAAAGAATTTTAAACTTAATTTTTGTCTTTAATATTTTATTTATTGGGGTGGCTAGGTGGTACAGTGGATAAAGCACCTGCCCTGGAGTCAGGTGTACCTGGGTTCAAGCCCAGTCTCAGACACTTAATAATTACCTAGCTGTGTGGCCTTGGGCAAAAAACCTTAAAAAAAAAGATTTTATTTATTTTGAGTTTTACAATTTTCCCCCTAATCTTCCTTCCCTTCTCCCCCTCCCACAGAAGGCAGTCTGTTAGCCTTTACATTGTTTCTATGGTATACATTGATCTAAGTTGAATGTGATGAGAGATAAATCACATCCATAAGGAAGAAAAATAAAGTATAAGAGATAGAAGAATTACATAATAATTACTTTTTTTTCTAAATTAAAGGTCTTTGGTCTTTTTTTTCTTTCTCTAGATACAGATGGTATTCTCTATCACACATACCCCCAAATTGTCCCTGATTGTTGCACTGATGGAATGAGCAAGTCTATCAAGGTTAGTCATCACCCCCCATGTTGCTGTTAGGATGTACAATGTTTTTCTGGTTCTGCTCATCTCGCTCAACATCAGTTCATGCAAATCCTTCCAGGCTTCCCTGAATTCCCATCCTTCCTGGTTTCTAATAGAACAATAGTGTTCCATGTCATAAATATACCACAGTTTGTTAAGCCATTCCCCAATTGAAGGACATTTACTTAATTTCCAATTCTTTGCCACCACAAACAGGGCTGCTATGAATATTTTTGTATAAGTGATGTTAAACTTAATTTAAAAAAAACTAATGTTTAAAAAAGCTTTGCATTTAATTAAGTAATTTAAATTAACAGATAAATAAAAGAAATCAGAAAGAATAAGATTAATTGATATTAGAATCTAATTGAACCATCTGTATCCAGAGAAAGAATTGTGGAGTTTGAACAAAGACCAAAGACTATTACCTTTAATTTAAAAAAAAAAATGTTATCTTATTACATAATTTTGCTATCTCATACTTTATTTTTCTTCCTTAAGGATGTGATTTATCTCTCATCACATTCAACTTAGATCAATGTATACCATGGAAACAGTGTAAAGACTAACAGATTGCCTTCTGGGGGGGGTAGGGGAAGGGAAGTGAGATTGGGGAGAAATTGTAAAATTCAAAATAAATAAGTAACTTTTTAAAAAAAGAATCTAACTGATATATGTCAACCTTGATCTCTCTGAAAATAAATTATTGCCAATAGAAAGGCCACAAAGTGTTTTTTTTTTCTTGTTTGGTGATTTGGATTTCATATCCCACTCTTTAACCCCTAGTTGAAATGTATGGAGAAGCTCTCCATGTATGTAGATGCAGGTAGGAAAATTTGGCTCCCATCCCTCTTGAAAGAGCTTACATAGAAAGTTTTCTCTCCCACACAGCTTTAGGGAGTAGTGTTACTATGTTCTGAAATTCTGGAATGAAATTATCAAGCTATTAAAAACAATTACATACTGGCTCCTAATTTATTAAATGCTTAATGTGATGAAAACCAGTTGTGCATGGTCTAAAATCCTGGCTTAGGTTGCTATATCTGAACCATGTCATTTATGGATATAAACTGTATCCAGTGGGATGACTCAAATGAATATCACTGAACATCTTTATTATTAATAACCTGAAAGAAAGCATAAACATCAAATTAATTTAGTTTACAGATAATGACAGCTGCTGATGCCAGAAAGATTAGAGAAACTACAGGCAGGTCAAGCTAAATTAGAAATGCTTTTAAAAAGTAATTTAGGAAAATGGTTCCACTTAAAGGTGTTATCTCAAATCATGGAGACAACTTAAATCCATAGAAAACTAGTAGGTGGGCTATACTTAGAAATCAAGAATACTAAAGTGAAGGGATAATAAAAGTAGACAAAAATATTCTTAATAAATACTTAGAATGTTATATGGTGTTAAAATAAGCAAAAGCATTAAAGGGCAAGTTGTCTCAGAAAAGAACAAAAGGATTACCAGATTCCTTGATTTTATGTTGTAAATAAATTGGATAGAAATGATTAGATAGGTTATTTGGATAGAATTCAACAAAAACAACCAAGTTGGTAATGACTACTTAAACTTAACTTTGGGACAAATATGTAGGTAACTCATTCTCCAGATTTTTCTTCTTCATAGACAGTTGCCTTGATACCCTGGAGATACTTCTATGCAATTAAAAAGTAAGATCTTTGAAAACATTTTGCTTTCTTGTATTTATGTCCCCATCACTTAGTATAGTGGTTGGCATATATTAAGTGCTCCATATATTCCATTTTATTTATTTATTTATCTGTTTGTTTGGGGTTTTTTTTAACTTTTTGCAAGGCAATGGGGTTAAGTGGCTTGCCCAAGGCCACATAGCTAAGTGTGTGAGGCCGATTTCAACTCAGGTACTCCCGACTCCAGGGCCTGTGCTCTATCCACTGTGCCACCTAACCACCCCGCTTCATATATTCTATCAATTCATCTATCCATCTTTCTATCTAGTGATTCATCTATCTAGAAATCCTTGTGCCTAAAACAAATTCAGTTGAGTAGAGTGAAAAAATTAGGATTGAGGGTGAGGATCATCTAATACTCATCTCAAAACTGTCTTGTAGCCATGTTTTTACTTTCCTTGGAAGAATATCTTCATCCTGTAATAGCTGAACCCCTGTCTCCCTAAGAGTTAAAGACCCTGAAATGTCATCCTTTCTGTCCCAAAAGCCATGCTACTTCCACCCCTATGTAAAGGAAAACATTAACCTCATCTGGATAATGACACCCTTGTTTCTGCCCCTATTTATGGATAATGCGTGATTAGAACATTGCTTCCCAGTCCAGTGTTTTTCCTGGGACTTGCAAGTAAATAGAGGTCCAGATAAGCGTGTCTGTGTGTGTGTGTGTGTGTGTGTGTGTGTGTGTGTGTGTGTGTGTGTCTGTGTGTCTGTGTGTGTGTGTGTGTGTGTGTGTGTGCGTGCGCGCACTCACGACAGAGGGAGAGAGAGAGAGAGAGAGAGAGAGAGAGAGAGAGAGAGAGAGAGATAATCTTCTCTATATTTAAAAAAAATCTTTCCTCAGGTAAGGATTAGGGATACTGTACACTCATCCGCCACCTGGGTTGCCAAGGAATTGTTGAGGAGCTATGAGGGTGGAGCAATGAACTCCTCCTAAGACTGCCACTTGCAAATATTCTCAAACTTTTTAGCTAACCAGTTTCTCTGCTTGACTTTGACCGCACAAACATCTGGCCCCACACCAGGTACCCTAAAGCACTCTCCAGTTTTCTGCTTCCTTTTATGTATTGTCTTCCCCCATTAGATTGTTCCACTCCTAGAGGGCAGAGATTGTCTTTTTCTTAAATGTAGCTCCAGGGTTTAAATGTTTATTGATTAACTGCTTTAAGTCACACTTTATCTGGAGGAGGAGCTTTATTTCCTTGGTCCCTATCCCTATTGGACTGGACCCTCTGGGGATGTTAGAGTCTCTGGGGATCTTCTGAGAAGAGGACAGCTATTGTAAGAGGAGGAACACTACCCTAGATGCCACTGCTCTGGAGCATATAATTGAGGACAACACCTAGTTATGGCTCTGATTATGGGAAAGATCAAATAAGAACAAAATTTGTACTACTGCCATCAAATACTGGTAATTTTTAAAATTCATGTGATAATATTGCATAATAGAGAACATACTGAACTTAAAGTCAGGAAGACTTGGATTCAAATCTTACCTTAGATACTTACTGGCTGCATGGTTCCACTTGAATGTATAATCTCAACTCATTTAATTTCTCTGTACCTCAGTTTCTTCATCTGTAAAATACAAAGATTAGACTATATTACCTTTAAGTTCCCATCCAACTGTGAATCTGTGAACATTTAAAATTATAAATATTGATGATGGAGAAGGCCAGGGTAAGAATTTTATTTCCATCAAAAGGATGTAACTGGAAAGATGAGAAGAATAAGAACAAGGACTGAACCTATGATCTCATTGGGATTAGGAGCTCCTATGTGAGGCAACTCCATCTACCAAAGTAGACTAGCATCCCCTCTACAACTGATAGTCAAATAGTTGTCTAAAGAACTGGGGGAATAATAATTTTTTAAAAACGTAAGGAAATTAGTTTGAGGAAATAAAAAAAAAAAAAGACGATTTAAAAAACCAAATCTCAAAACTGAAATCACACCTTTCTTCTCTCAATAGAAAGATTGGGACAATAACAAGTATGAAATATGGCCTATAAAATTTCAGATGTAATCATTGCATCACTTGGATTTGTCTAAATGTTATTTATCTTTTGTACAAAGAATGGGGGTGGTTTCAGGGAAACAAAAAGTAATAATAAAAAAATTTTAAATAAAAAACATACCCACAAAATTATATCCTAAGAGAACTGGTGGAATGGTTTCTAAGCGAATTTATTAGTCAGTTGGATAAATAAGCAAAGAAATGCATCTTGTGAAAGAAATGAAACAGACTACCTAAAAACATATTTTCAAGCCTGAATTCTCTGGTTTTAGCATTAGTTTTTCTACTAGGACTGGAGTTTGTCATGTTTATAATTAAATTGGACATATTTAGCTACACTACATATTTTTCCATTTGTAATAAATAATGTGTTGATACCACATGCTACAATTTGCAGTTCATAATAACACTAATCACTTTTTCCAAGTCAATCTTCAGGGTGGCTTCTAAAAAGCTCTTGAACTCAAGAACCCTTAGCTTTTCTTTCCAGTAGTAATTAACAAACCCATCATTAGTTGCTAATAGCCACCTGTCAGAAGACAGAATCAATTTAAATCCATGGTTCATGGGATTCTCCCACTCCTAAAAAGTTCCTTTTTACTTAAATGAAGCTTTTTCTTACTAAAGGAACAAATAAAATGGAATTCCAAAGACCATTCAAAATATTCATAGAATGTTAGAAAGAATGTAGCAGAATTAGGCTAATATGTAAAAAAGTTATATATATGAATAAAGTGAAAATCAAAAAGACTATGACTTGCCCAATGTCACATAATGCCCTATTTCATCATTTTGTAGACTGGGGTTTTTACATGATTAATCCTATTTTTATGACATATGGTGTTTCATAGACTCCAGGTTCTCAATTCAGGAAGTTGCCCAGGTTTATGACTGTTTTGATCAACCAGGATTTCCTCAAGAATAGGTAACTGAGATCATAGAAAAATATGTGCAGTTATGTCTTTAGTGTAAAAATGAACACTTTATTAAAATACTAAGCTATAGATATATAGATTAGTTATTACTAATTTTTCCATATGTATTTAAAGAGAAAGATATAGAACAAGATTTCTAAAAATACAAAATCTTATAGAAATTAAATATATTCCTGACTAAATTCAATTTTCAATTCCATTTTTACTAATCATAATTTAAACAAATTTCCATTTTTTAATTTTGGTTATTTAAAGTGTCCTGAGGCTTGACTTAAATACAATTTATCAACAAATTTTAAGTTATTGTTCCCTTTTATTGCTGGCATAAACAAAACTTCCTCAAATTAAGATATAAATGAGTGTTAGCTGAGACAACAATATGCTAATTTCAAAAAAATGGTCTGAAGACTTCCCTTTATATGTACAAGAGAAAATCATTCTTTAGTATCATCTAGTATTTTGGGGGTTCACATTTAGTCCTATTTTTCTCAAATAAAGTATGTAACATGACAGTACATGACTTTCTTAATTTTTGTAAAAACCCCATGTGATCTATATATACATTAAGGATCCTTATCCTAGCTCCCCACCTTCCACCTTCTAGATAAGTCTTGGGTTCTAGAAAGGCTACAAGTTTTCCCCAGGATGCTAGGGATACCCCTGAAACATTAAGAAGAATTCTTTAATGCCACCAGTTCATGTCTCCACTAGCATACTTTCCCCAGAATTATCAACTGAGAATCATCTTAGTCAACCAGCCTTAAATAACTTTTATAAAGTAAGTATTGGTCAAAGTTATACAATAAAAAATAAAACATCTTCCCAAAATTCTGTGGCACACCCTCCCACAAATATAAACAGAGTTCAAAGAAAAGTGGACTTCTGCTTAGAAAGCACATGTGGTGGGCAGCTAGGTGGCACAATGGATAAAGTACTGGCTCTGGAGTCAGGAGTACCTGGGTTCAAATTCGGTTTCAGACACTTGATAATTACCTAGCTGTGTGGCCTTGGGCAAGCCACTTAACCCCATTTGCCTTGCAAAAAACCTAAAAAAAAAAAAAACACAGAAAGCACATGTGGCAAAACAGTAGTAACTCATAGATCCTGGTTCATGAGATCCTCAAGAAATTCCCCTTATGAAAGAAGTAATCTCTATTGGATTCTTCATAGAGCCGTGGATCTGTATATATTCTATTCTTGACTCCTAATACAGACACTGTCATTAACTTGTCCAGGGATGTCACTAGACCATTGATAAAAGAATGGGAAGTCCAAAATACTCAAGATTTTTTTTTTCTAAGACTTTTCTTAACTCACAAAATCCTCTTCTTTAAGTAAGGGGAAGGTAGAAAGAAGATCTAAGTCAAGATCCAAACTGAAGCTTCTCTCTCCCCCTACCCCAAAAGCCCTGGTTTCTCTTCAGGGGTTTGCTGGAAACTCTTTTAGATTAGCAATTAATGGAATTTTTCCATTTCCAATCAATTGGATATTTTTTTAAAGTATCAAGAGGGCATGCTGAAATTCCTTAACCCTTTAAAACCAACTTTTTGCCTGAAAACATTTCACTTCATCTACTGATTTCAGAGACTTTTTATACTTAATTTAAAGGCTATGATGAAGAATGATTGATTGTATATCTTATCATGTCCACCTTTACATTTTCTCCCAAGTTTTTGTATTTGTTGTCCCCAGCAAATTTATCAGAATACATTTGGTAAATTTCATAGTTCCTAATCCTGGATGGCTACTTGGTGAGTGAGGCATTTCTAACACTTACATTTTGAATACTTTCCTCAGTGCTTTTTTTCTTTTTATATAGGAAAAGTCTATATGGTACAATTCTTCAAATCCAATAAATAACATTCTTTCATACCTCCAAATATGTTATGGTAAAAAATTTTAAAATAAACAACATTTTTACAAAGTTCTAATAAGACAAAACCTATCTTATTTGCAAAGATCCTTTCCCAAACCCCAAAACAACCAAACAAATAAAAGAAAAGAAAAAAGAAAATCAAGTAGGAACCAAATGCTACCACTAAATTAACAGTGGATTCAGGTAAGTCTGTTTCCATTAAAGGGGTCTCTACCCCTTTATGGACTACACACACACACACACACACACACACACACACACACACACACAGCCCTTAGTCACTAACAAACTTTAAAAGGAAAAGAAATTTATTTATTTATTTATTTTAGGTTTTTGCAAGGCAAATGGGGTTAAGTGGCTTGCCCAAGGCCACACAGTTAGGTAATTAAGTGTCTGAGACCAGATTTGAACCCAGGTACTCCTGACTCCTGACTCCAGGAGTGCTTTATCTACTGCACCCCGTAGCCACCCCTGGAAAAGAAATTTATTAAATTTTCTTTCTCAAAAAGAAAACTTTGTTCTTAGAGAGTTTCTCAGGTCACATGGAACTCATCCCACAGAGATTATGGATCTGGACTCAACTGAGTCAACCATCCCTTCAACTTCAGGTATGAAACTAGACTGTCCCAGGTAGAAAACTCTTCTGGACATCCCTCAGTACATAAAGATATATAGTTGGGTAGGGACAAAATTTAAAGAATACACGGGACTCACATAGTATGGGTTTTTTTGTTTGTTTTCTGAGTCTTGTGATAGAACAGAAGAGAGGAAAGAATATTACTTAATAGTATAGGTGAATAGTAAATTACAATAAATATGAGCAGAACCAATGCAGCAATTAAGACTAGTGAATTTTCAGAGTGATATCCAGGGTGAGTCAAAGATTTTAGTGCAGTTTTAAGCTTTAACATCTAAAAGGACTTTTGGGACACACTTTATTTATATAATTAACTAATTTGTATTTGTATACAAAATCTACCAAAAGAATATTTATATTAGTCAAAGAGTTTGAGGGTGAAGGAGGTAGAAAATTAGTTATAATTTAAAAATATATGCACTTGGGATAGTCATAATACAGTTCCAAAAAAATAAACACATTTCCTCATTTGGTAAATATGCAAGAATGAGGTTCTTTGAAAAGGCTTCCTTTGTGTTGGATTTAATCATATTTAGTTATATAGATATACCTTAAAGTAATGAGATCAGTGGTGTCAGAGTTGAAAGAGACCATGGAGAGTATGTAAAGTCTTGAAGCTCTTTCTTTTGGGACTCTGAGAAAACAGGTGCTGTTGGGTACTATGAATGGGCCAAAACATCTGGAAAGTAGTTTGGAACACAGAAAGTTACCAAATTTTGACTCAGATATAAGCTAACTAGGTCTATATCTGCAAAGAAATCAAAGGAAAATGAAAAAAGATATATGTAAAGGTATTTATAGTACCTCTTTTTATAGTAGTCAAAAAATAGGAAAAATAAAACATTGCCTTCCTATTAGAGAGTGACTAAATAAATTGTAGCATATGAATGTAATGATATTACTTTGCCATAAGAAATCATAAAACAGGAAATTTCAAAGGAAATTAGGGAGACCTCTGAACCAATGAAGAGAAAGTGAGAGTAACTAGGAGAACAATTTATGCATGGATAACAAGATTATAGAGAAAAACAACTTTGAAAGATTTTAAAACTCTGAACAGTGCAATGATAAATCACAAGTCCAAAAGGATGGAAATGGAGTGTGCCACTGAACCTTCTTAAAGAGAGGTGATAAATTTGAAACAGATAGAAATATACATTTTCAGAAATGGCTAATGAGAGAATTTGTTTAGCTAGGCTATGCAGCTATATAATGAGGATTTTATTCTTCGAATTTGCATTTTTTTACCTGTTCAATTAGGAGAATGGAGGGGATAGGTTAATTTTAAAAATGTAAAAGAAGAAAAAAAAATCTAAAGGTTAAGCAAGTAACCAATTGAAGAAACACAATAACTAATCTTCTGTGGACATTATGGAGTATCAAAGTAACATGGACCTTGCATAAGGGATAAAAAAGAAAAAAATGATAAGAAAAGAAAGAAGAGAATAAAAAAAAAACTCTTCCTTTTACAAATGAGAAAACTAAGGTCCAAAGAAGTTAAATGCTTGGGTTGAGATTATCCTATGAATATGATGCAAATGAATTTAGGGATCTTGATCCTTGAATCATCATCTTTCCATTTTTGCCAGTCTCCTTGAATCATCATCTTTCCATTTTTGCCAGTCTCTCTCATTTGAAAGAAATTAAGAGAGAGCTACAACCATAGTTCAAGAAATTCCATGGTAAGATATCCCAAGAAACTCTTTATAGATTCAGAGATAAAACTGGATACATCTGATAAGAATGAAACATTTAAATATTGCCCCAAATGAAAATGACCACATCCAATCTATTCTTACAAAACATCCTCTCTTCCCAGGAGAATAATATTTAAAATCACATACTTGCTAAAGAGAAGGCAATAATGTCATGTTACAGCCTGAAAAAATATTATCAAGAATATTAATTTTGACTTATTTTTAGATACCTTGAAAAGATAGCTAACCATCTCAGTGGAGCATATAATCAGAACCTCACAGGATGGTCATGTAATTTTAATCCATCAAAATAAAAGACAAAGATCTGACTCTTCTGACTCATTTCTTGAATTCCCCTCACATCCCATATATAACAAAGCTTTAAAAGAGAGAGCAGCACAATAATTTAGAACTAGAAGGGGCCTTAGTTTCATTTAGTCAATTTCTTCATTTTTAAAGCATCAGGGTATAAATATGGCACTATATAAAATTAAAACAGAAAAGACTTGTTATTTTAAAAATGGTCAGGGGCAGTTAGGTGGCACAGTGGATAGAGCACCGACCCTGGGGTCAGGAGTACCTGAGTTCAAATCTGACCTCAGACACCTAGCTGTGTGGCCTTGGGCAAGCCACTTAACCTCATTTGCCTTGCAAAAAAACCTAAAAAAAAAAGGCAAAAAAAAAGGTAAAAATGGTTCACTGATTATTCCACATGTAGTAGAAGCTCTGCAGCTCTTCCACCAATCTCTGCTTTTATTGGCACGTTGGATTAGAATTCAGTTGGTTATTTGTTCCCCTAAAGAGGGGAAGGGATCTTTCTAATCTTTCACAGTGTTCCATTAGTATTCTCCTCCCATCATGATTATTAGTTAATCAGTTAATAAGTCCAATTTATTTTTCTTTTAGAAATAGGTATAGTTGCTATAAACTATCTCCTCAAAAGTATATAACAGGGGCAGCTAGGTGGCGCAGTGGATAAAGCACCAGCCCTGGAGTCAGGAGTTACCTGGATTCAAATCTGGTCTCAGACACTTAATAAATACCTAGCTGTGTGGCCTTGGGCAAGCCACTTAACCCCATTTGCCTTGCAAAAAAACTAAAAAAAAAGTATATAATACACTCTTTTAGAAACTATACCAAATTTAGGTCTTCCTGATTCTCAATTCACAATTCTAAATACAAAGCTACTGACACAAAAACTGCTGCATTTAGAACATCTTTTCCCAGCAGATTAATTTAATATTAGCTACAAGTATAGTCCTGTAAAACAGTCCCAACAAAATTATGCCACTTATTCTAGTGCACTGGAGAGGAAATTATATGGTCTCACCACTTTTCATAAAATCTCACATCCTATCAAACATAAATATTTTCCTCTGAAGTCATTGTAATCCAGCATCTATCTATTCAGTAATGTTCATTGTCCATTAACAAGTATGGTATCATGAAAGAAACTGATAGTCTTCTAGAAGTCAGAGCACATTTGGAATATTGTGGCAAATTCATTGCCTCCATGTAGCTAACTCAAGCCTTGAGTGACTCCTCCTTTCTCATTCTCCTCTCCCCCTTATTGGAGATTTGTAAGAGGGAATACCAAACTCTTTCCCGTATCTTCCTTTTTCAAGGGTACAAACTGGACTTTTGGATTTACTCCATTACATTTCTGCTGCTCTGTCTCATTTTGGCTCCAGAGAATAAAATACCCCTATAACAAATACCCCATAATATCCCCTTACTGAATCTCCATCCTTGTTTTCCTGCCTCCTTTTGCATGTGGTCTTCTCCCTCCTAGACTGTAAGCTCCTTGAGAGAACAAGAAGTGTCTATCTTTTCATTAATTATAACCCAAATTCTTAGTCGAGCATCTAGCATATAATAGGCACTTAATAAATATTTATTGAATTGAATTGACTGGACACATGCACTAAAGTCCCTGAAAACTATGTCAGTTGAAAATTGTGAGAGACAAAATTGGAGGTAAGGAGACTAAGGGTATGACAATTATCCTCATATATCTGAAAGAGTATCTAATAAAAGAAGAATTGGATTCATATTGTATAGAGCCAGAAAACAGAACCAACAATAATGGTTGAAAGAAAGGTGGAGTGGTACAGAGAAAGAAACTATGGATTTCAAATTATAGTATCTGGGTTCAAATATTGTTTCTGTTAATTAATATCAATGTGACTTTGGTCACCTGAACTTTAGTGTCCTTAATAACTGTTCTTTAACTAATTGAATTAGAGAGGAAGATTTAGATTTATTGTAAAGAAAAATTCCCCAATAATTTGAGAAGTACAAAAGCATGATGAGCTTCTTCAGGAAGCAGTGAGTTTCCCATCACTGGAAGCCCTCAAGGGGAGGTTAGAGAACTGTTTGGCCATGGATGTTGTAAAGGAGATTGCTCTTCAGGTCCGGTATGATTTATGGTCCCTTCCAGGTCTGAAGTTCTTTCATTCTGTTTTCAGAGGCTGCTGTTGTTTAGAATTTCCACACTATCATTTTGACTTATTTTAAGAATGACCCGTTTGTGGTACCCACTTTACTCAGTATAGTTTAGATCCAAGAAGTCAGTGCCTTTTCTGACTGAAAATAGTTTTAAAAAACTTATTCTCTTCAAATTTCTACAAACCATTGAACTTTGTCAGCACTCTATTATCACAGGGATGGAGATACTGAGATTTGTGTACACTTTACTAGGTAAAGTTTGGTAGCTTCTTTTAAAGTTCAGTTGGCATTATAGAATCCTCCAGTTTTTCATGCTCCCTCTCCTAAAAATATATTGTATAAGTTTGGATCAATTTTATACTTATTTGTCCATGTACAAATAATATTTCCTCAACTAGAATGTACTCATTGAAGTCAGGCACTAATTTTTTTTTTAATCTTGTATATACAGAGCCCTGCACAGTGCTTGCTCATAGTGGACATTTAACAAAAGCTAAATTACATGAAATTACACCATTAGGTGTAATAGAACTCATGTGGCCAGAGTAAGGAATGCACATGAGGTTGATATTAAGATGCCCCACCTCACAAGTCTAAAATGACTGGAATTCCACCTTTGTAAAGAATAGAAAAACAGTCATTGTTAGGGCAGTACTATGGAGGTATAGGAATGCAGACTGAGGCATATCTGGGAGGGAGATGCTATTAATTTAGAGTTTGTTTCCCTGACTATTCAATTTGTAACAGTTTTGCTTTATTTTTCTTGCTTTGTCAATGTGATGGAGAACTAGGAGAGAGAATCTGGAGCAGAAAATGATGTAAAATTGAATTTAAAAAATTAAAATGATATTGGGCTTGAAATTATGTCTATTGTGCATCAATATTTTAAAACCTGAAGGTATGGTTCTTTGGGAAGATTTGAGATCAAAGACAAGTTTCCTAATCAGTAATTGGAGAAGCCATATAGGTTAGTTTAGGGGATAGGACATATATGAGTTAGGGAGTCTGACACCCAAATGAAACCTCAGCTCAACCAGGAAAACAACAATCTCACCTGAGATTCTTAGGGGTTTTTGGAGGTACAGGAGCTAGGAGTCAGTGAACGTGTTGGAATTTCTTCTTTCTCCCACATTCCTCAGTTTCAAGGATCTCCTATTTGTCATTATAAGTTTATAACTTGCTTCCTCTTGCCCCCTCTTCTTTTCTATTTTTCTCTCTCTGAATTCTCTAAGCCAATCTGAAGTCACATCTTTCTATATACACAGGGTTACCCTACAGGGGACTGGCAAATCTTCCTGGGGATGATGGCATTTCATAAGAATCAGATCACATATTTTCAAGTCTAAACTTCTTCAAACAGCAATTTTTGGAATGCTAGTAAGGCATTAGACAAAATTCCCCACAATTTAATAGTAAAAAAGGTAGACAGATGTGAGTTAGATTTTCATACAGAGTAGATTCAGAATCTTTTTGATGATTGGAACCATAAAATGCTTTATTTAGATCTGATTCTAGATTTGTGGGTGTGGGAAAATTAATAAACTTCTTATCCCCAATTCTGTCATATATAAAAATGAGATGATAATGATTTATACTACCTACTTCACAAGGTTGATCTGAAAATATCATACCATTATGAGCTATTATTGGTTCAGTGAATGGAGTGTTGGGCCTGAAATCAGGAAAATTCATCTTACTGAGTTCAAATTCAACCTCAAATACTTACTGTGTGACCTTGGCCAAGTCACTTAATTCTATTTGCCTCAGTTTCCTCATCTGTAAATTGAACTAGAGAAGGAAATGACAAACCAGTCTAGTATCTTCATCCCCCCAAAAACCAAACAACGAATGGGTAACAGAGTCAAACACAATCGAAACAACTGAATAACAAAATGACACATTATTAATAGGAGTAATAGTATTAATAGTAGTGTCCTGACAAGAGATCTGGTCCCTGAGATCCATCTTTAGTTTTTTTGATGATTCAGATGAAAATATAAATAGCAGGCAAATGATACAAGGTAAGAAGGATTGCTAAGAGTATGATATTAGAAACATAATCTAAAGATTTCTCAACAAATTAGAATAAGGGACTAGATCTAATGTGATGATTTTTACAGCACAAGAATTACAGAAAGATAGGTGATCTTGGGTGCAGTAATAGAGGACTGATATCCAGGAAAATGGAGTGATAGGCTAAACTCTTTACTATTTCAACCAAGTTTAGAGTGTAGTGTTCAACTCAGATGAATTATCTAGGAACGAATTTTGACAAGCTTGAGTGTCTCTCAAAGGAGGTGACTAGGATAGAGAGGAGACTGGAAGTCACAGTATGCAAATATTACTGAAAGGTCTAAAGATGTCTATAGAGATATCACAATAGCCTTGTAAAGTAGGTAGTACAAGTATTGTCATTTCTATTTTCTATATGACAAACTGAGGATAAGAAATTCATTAATTTGCCCATACCTACAAATGTAGAATCAGAGTTCTAGAAAAGTATCTGAAGAGTAATCATATAGCAAAAAGCATTAGACGTGTAATTTGACCCCAGAAGAAAGAACCAGGAATAAAGGGAAGAAGCTGCAATAGGATTTAGATCAATATAAAGAAAATCTTACTGACAAATAGAACTTTCAAAAAGTGGGGAAATTTGATTGATTTTTAAAAGCATATAGAGTCTTAAAGTTGGGAAGGACCCTAAAAATTTTGTCCAACCTTCTCACATATAGCCAGAGAAACAAAGACTCAAAATAAAACTCTAGTCTTCCTAATTCCAAATCCATCACTTCATTCTACACACAGCTGTCTAATTTTATATTTTTTTATGAAACTCAAACCTGTTTCAGCTTCCTTATCTTAAAACAAAGAAAGAGCAAGGCATTCTCAAAATTCCTCCTGTGGCATCTGACTCAATTGCATGATAGAATAAGCTAATTACATCTTTTCATAGCTCTTGAAGACTTACAAAACACTTTACTCACAATAATCTGTAAAATATCATTGTATGATAGAAATGAGTGACAACAGCAATTTAAATGGAAAGAATGACCCACTAAAAATAAAAGTAAATATCATAAAATTATAAAACTCAAGGGAGACTCAAGTGAAGTGTTTGAAAACACAACCTTCTTTAGCAGCAGCCATGGTGCAAAAATGGAAACAAGAACAACTGCTTTCTTAAGAGAGCCTGAGATGGGACTTCAAGTATTTAGCTACCTCTTTTCCTTTGTCCTAAATTCCCCAAGCACAGATGACAGAATTGAAATTCTAAGAAATAGATTTGGCAGCTACCTACTAACATTAGGGTTAAGAGTCCTAGAGCTGGGAGCTGACTGCCCAGTAGCAGATAATTTCTGCCATTATTCTCTTTCTTAGAAGAAAAGGAAGAGATGGCCAACAATTAATCTCTTGTACTAAAAGGCCCAAGAAAGCCTCAGTCTGACTTTAGGCAGAAGACCTGAATTTTGAGTCATTGACTGAACAACAATAGACTTAGAAGAAAGTTAAATGTGTTCAATATTCTCACAAGTCTCCTGAGAGTCTTTTTGACCCCCAAGAGATCATAACAGATTTCATGGGTTATAGTTAATGTTTGAAGAATGCTTAATGTGTGCTTGCAAGTCTTTTGTGATTTAAATATTTTTCTTTTTTTGAGGAGGATGGAGGAAATAAATAGTTTTCTTAAACCCAAAATCTCCAACTTTGTACATTGAGTAATTTTTCAAAGAGGGATCTTGTTAATACCATTTGGAGAGGTTTTAGACATGAATACTCCCTAAGCTTTCAGTTTTCCTTGGGGCTCTTGGGGAGGGGGGGGGATGCAAAATCAAGTAGACATCCTCTTGAGTTCAAATCCTACCTTAGACACTTAGCTGAATGACCCTGGGTGAGTCACTTAGTTTCCTCAGTTCCCTCAGGTATAATATAAGTGGGAAAAAGAAATGACCAGGAGTGGCTAGGTGGCATAGTGGATAGAACACCAGCCCTAAAGTCAGGAATAACTGAGTTCAAATCCGGCCTCAGACACTTAATAATTACCTAGCTGTGTGGCATTGGGCAAGCCACTTAACCCCATTTGCCTTGTAAAAAAAAAAAGGCTTAGAAAAGAAATGACCAACCATTCCAGTATCTTTGCCAAGAAAATCCCAAATGGAAGAATCAGGTTTCAGACTGAATTATTCACAGTTTAATTGTATCATCAATATTATTTGATGATACTATTTTAAAAGGTTACAAAATTAAATGAAGATTTTCTTCCTCTCCTGTCAGATTTTAACAAATACAGTTCAGAGGTCTTAACACTATCTTTCTCTATCATTTAATCCTGGATCGTATTAGGGGTAGAAGAAATCCTGAGCAGAAATACATCTATGGGGACAGCTAAAGCAAATAGTCCAATTGACTCACCCAGTCTATTCCAAGGAAAGAGTCATTGCTGAGTCCATAAACTTCTGTGAAATGGGGTTAAATATATATATATATATATATGGAAAAAAAGGAGATTTTTAAGATGATATCCTATAAAAAATGAAAAACTCCTGAAACACAGAATGGAAGTTTTAGATTTTAAAAGTTTTTCATATTTTAGTTAATTGAAGTCTAACTATCCACACAAACAAAACAAAAAAATACACTCACTCACTCAATCTATTGCAAAGAATAATCATTCATTCATTAAGGTAAGGACTCGTAAGAACCTTGATTGCATCTGTATCCTGTTCATGGCTCACAGTAAGCACTTAATAAATGCTTGTTGCTTCCTGCTTTGATTATTTGACTGCCAAGAGAGTCCTGGGGAGAAACCTTTTTAGAAAACTCGGGGATTATGGAGCATTTTGTTCTATTAGAAATAATGAGGGATGAGATTTCAGAAAAAAACAGGAAAAACTTGTGTGAATTGATGCTGAATGAGATGAACAGAACCAGAAAAATATTATACACACTAACAACAACATGCAGTGATGATCAACCTTGATGGACTTGCTCACTCCATCAGTGCAATTTTCAGGGACAATTAGGGGATCTGTGATGGAGAATACCATCTGTAGCCAGAGAAGGAAGTGTGGAGTTTAAACAAAGACCAAAGCTTATTATCTTCAATTTTTATAAGTTGTCTTGTGCATTATATAATTTTGTTATTTCTAATGTTTTCTTTCTTCCTTTTGGATCTGATTCTTTCACAACATGCTCAATTTTGATCTATGCTTATCATGGATGCAAATATAAATGTTGGGGGAGGTGGGAAGGAATAGGGCAGGCGAAAAATTATAAAACTCAAAACCTTGCCAAAAAATGATTGATAGAAACAACCATTGTATGCAATTGGAAAACAAATAAAATATTAATATATTTAAAAAACTCAAAGATTATACAATTCAGACATATTTTAAAAATAGTCCATTATTTCTTCCTTACAAAGATACCTCAGTTTAAACAAAACAAAAAAAGTATGTGTAGTCAATGAATCCAATAATTAAATTTACCCCCCAAAAAAAATTTCCCTTTTTAATATCAAATGTTCAATTAACAAAACTGGAAAGTTTTGAAGATAGTTTTCTTACTTTTTTATATATATTAATTCCCAATAATACTAATATATACCCAAAAATACCAAGTTAATAATTGTGTATATATATATATATGCATATACATATATTCCAAGTATAACAGGGTACTGATCTACTAAAGGAAGAACTAATTTTCATCTGTTTTCTCTTGGTAGTGACACTCCTGTGGCTAGTAATAGGTTGTTGGGTTGGTTTTTTTCCCTACACTTCCTTTCTGTCCCACTGTTGACCAAATATGGAGTATGAACTCAAACAGATGATCTTGCTCCTAAGGCCATGACTACCTTTGTGCTTTATTAAGTTCCCATTTTTGAATAGATAGACAAATATAATTTTGGGGGTAGACCTGTTCCAACTTAGAGCTGACCATGTCTCATTACAATCTGTCTGGGTTCAAGGGAAATTTTCTACAACATCTTGGTCACTTTTTTGCTTTTGGTTTTTTTTTATTGCAAGGCAATGGGGTTAAGTGACTTGCCCAAGGTCACACAGCTAGTCAATTATTAAGTATCTGAGGTCAGATTTGACCTCAAGTCCTCTTGACTCCAGAGCAGGTGTTCTTTTCACTGTGCCACCTAGCAACCCCAACTTGGCTACTTTTGAGAAAATTAACCCAACCCTGGCCATTTTATCAGTAGACATATATTGGAAGTTTTTGGACAGTTTGAAAGCTGTTGTGGTGATAGTGATGGTGAAAATGTAAAATGCCTAATTAGCACAATTGATTTATGTTCTAATGGGATTTGAAATATCAACCTCCCAGAAAATTTTAATTGTACTTAAAAATTATTGAAGCTTATTTTGTTATTGTACACTTTTTAGACTTTTTTGTTTTGAAGGGAGGAAATATATAAATTACCTTCTCCATACCAAATTCACATTAGAAATTAAATATCTTAGTTATTCTATCCTTTGCAAGGGAAACCCTAAATGAGAGTCTATCTAAATTATAAGTAAAATCTTCCTTGAGTAGAGGTTTAATGAATTGAAGAGTGTGAGAAGGGGAATCTTTAACCCCCTCCAAAGGGATCCTTTAATTTATTTATAAAATTGAGGGTGGAAAATACGGTGTTTATTAGTCTGGCTGTCTACATTATCTCATTCATACACAAAAGGTGTTCCAATCTTTGATATTTTTTCCCTTCCTAATCATTGGAAAAATTCCTTGATGGTCAGTGTTTCTATTCCATTAGATTAAATGCTCTAAGGCTAACTCTTTCCATCAAGCTTCCACATTTTTTTTTCAGTCCCCATGAAACCTAAAACAAAAAAATGCAGAGGATTCACAATCTGTTAGGCATGTTTCTGACTTGATAAATTGTTTAGTAAATCTTTTTTAAAAGAAAAACTTAAGAGTTTCTTCCTAGATTTTCTCATTATCATTTAAATAAAGCAAACCCTCTTCAGCAGTTAGAGGCAAGGAAAGGGTGACTTAAGTCAAGACAAGTCTGAGGCACTTTCTTAGAAAATGAGGTGAAACAGAGAAAGAGGCAGAGAGACAGAAACTGGAAATGGAGTAAAAAAAAAAGAAAAGGCAGAAAGGTAGAAAGAAATAATTCTGATCCCCCTAAGAAATCAGAAAATGTTTCAAATAATTGTGAATAGAAGTATGCTATGGAGGTCTCTAGAGATAACTAAAAAATAATTGCAGATGAACTGAGGCTAAGCAAGATGAGCAGAACCAGAAGAACATTGTACACCCTAATAGTAACATGGGGGTGATGATCAACCTTGATGGACTTGCTCATTCCATCAATGCAACAATCAGGGACAATTCCAGGATATTTGCAATGGAGAATAACATCTGTATCCAGAGAAAGAATTGTGAAGTTTGAACAAAGAACAAAGACTATTACCTTTAATTTAAAAAAAAAATTATCTTATCATATAATTTTACAATCTCTTATACTCTTTTTTTTCCTTAAGGATATAATTTCTCTCTCATCACATTCAATTTAGATCATTGTATACCATGGAAACAATGTAAAGACTGGCAAACTGCCTTCTGTGGGGTGGGGGAAGGGAAGCAAGATTAAGGGGAAATTGTAAAACTCAGAATAAATAAAATCTTTCTTAAAAAAAATTGGGGGGTTGGCTAGGTAGTGTAGTGGATAAAGCATCGGCCCTGGAGTCAGGAGTACCTGGGTTCAAATCCGATCTCAGACACTTAATAATTACCTAGCTGTGTGGCCTTGGGCAAGCCACTTAACCCCATTTGCCTTGCAAAAAAGCCTAAAAAAAAAAAAATTGGAGCACAATGAAGTCCCAGCTGAGGATAGATAAGCTTAAATTGTGGAAACCCTGGTTATCATGGGTTTATACCTCTCTAGGTTTCCTAGTAGTATAATAAATGTGAATAATAACAATGGGATTATTTATAGTTCTACATGTTTTGTAAAGGACTTTAAATGCATTATCTTATTTGATTTTCCCAATAACCCCGTAAGGCCAACATTGTAGATACTATTATTCCCAGATCAACTGATGACACATTATCTTCAGTATAAACAAAGGACATCATTTTTTTAAAACAATTAATCTTATGTTGGAATGGACCTTAAGGATCCCTCAGATGAACCCCTTGCTTGATGAGGAATCTGACATTCAGTCTTTGTTCAAGGTTACCCAGGTGATAAATGAGAGAGGCAGAATTTAAACACTATTTCTCTAACTCCTAGTCTAGTTCTTTTCTACTCTAACATAAATCTTCACGGATTATGAAAAATTCTCAGGCAAAGAACTACTATAACAGCCATTCCTAGAAAATATTTCATTTGCCTTCATAAAATTGCAATGAAGAATTCTACAGTCATTGAGTAAGCTGAAAATTAAAGATGATACTTTGATGAAAGTATTCCTATTGTTATTTTCATGGTCAGTTTGCATTCATGTACCTCAACTTTCCATTTTTTTTTTCAGAGCCTATACCATCATAAGAAAATATTTTTCAGGATAATAGCAAAAGTACCACCAGATACAATTGAGTCAATGAGAAATTAAACAATACTTAAACTTTGATACAAATAAGCAACATTTTCATATCATGATAAACCTTTAGAAATCATTCCCCATTAATTGATATCAGTAACAAATAAGCATTTTTCAGTCTAAGGAAGTAATACAGTCAAATTCATTACAGAAAGGACTACTTCAAAATATATTATCATTAAAATGAGTTTTACATAGGTCAAGAATGTGCTAAAGAAGTTAACTTTCATTGATTTTCTTTTCATCTCCCAAGAGCCAGATTTTTTAAATCCTTAAAGTTTTCAAATGAAACAAAAAGTCTATGATTTTCTCTTTTACCTTTACTCTCGATGTTGGCTCTTCCAGATACCTGGTCTGAGTGGCAATGATACGCGGCAATGATTCAGAAAAACATGTTATTACAGGGCTGACTCAGTATTCTAAGTAAAACTGGAGGCTTGCATTCAATCTCTATTTAACTGAAGCCAATCTCTCCTAAGAGAGCGTCGTTGTAAGTGACCATTGCCTTCTGAAAATACACACTTAAATTCCTAGCTTCTAAGTGGAAGAAAAGAAAAGCTTACTTTGATTAAAGCCTTAGGTGAAAAAATAGAACTAACTAAGGCAATAGAGAAATGTATAGCCTTACACAGATGATTTCTGGCTTCCAAATGTCAGATGGAACCTGGCATTGGTTGTTGGAAAAATACATTCTAACAAGTACATTGGCAAGATTGTATGTGAAAATGATGGCAGTGACCCTCCTTCGATGAGGATGACAGATGTGCATCATCTTACAGTACCATGACCTCTGACTCAATACCTCCTTTACTCCACCTCAGCCATTCAGTCATTAATTGGTATCTTTTATTTCTTATTCCAGCTCCTATGACACATAATATTAAAGAGGTTATTTATTCAGTCCTCAAAGTCCAGTGGCAGGACAAAAGTCAGGATGTCTGGATCTGGCTTGGGATGCAATGGATGACCTTGGCAAGTTTGATATCCGAAAAGCTCTAAGTGCACCTGCTTTAGTTGCCTTCATTGCCATATATTTCATCTTCTATCTCCCTGACTTCGAATAGACTTGGAATGCACTCCTTTTTCACCTCTGCCTTTCAGAATCCCATGTTCTCCTTAAAGGCTCAGTTCAAATGCCACCTGTTATGTAAGTCTTTTCTACTTCTTTCAGCTGCTGGTTATCTATGAAATTACTTAATATTTCATTGTGCCATCTAAATGGCACAGTGGATAGACTCTGAGTCTGGAGTTAAGAAGAGTTCATTTCCAGTATCACTGGAATCCAGTCTCAGACACTTATTAGTTATGTGACATTAATCAAGTCACTTAACTTCTTCCTGCCTTGATTTCTTCAACTGTAAAATGGGGAAAATGGCATCTACCTTCCAGTATTGTTGTAAGGATCAAATAAGATAATATTTTAAAAGTGTTTAGCACAGTTCTTTGTACAAAGTAGGTGCAATATAAATGTTTGCTATTATTATTATATTCATTTTATGCAAACTTTGTTTTTAATTTAGTTTTTCCTTCTGAGATAATACAAGCTTCATTATAATTAGTACTATTATTTAAAAATTTTTAAGTGTAAGAGTTTATCTCTTTTATTCTTTAAGTGGGTCTCATTTTCCAAATGTAAGGATTTGAGGCCAAAAAGCACTTTCAGACCAAGAGTAGCTGCTTTTGAAAATAAAAAGGCTACATATTCAACTGAGAAGTTAGCAGAAAAAAAGTTTCTTGTCTCTTGGTCATATATTATCTTTTCATCTTTTCAATGCCAACTCAAAGTCAGAGTAAAATAAAAAAACTTGGTCCTAGAAAAATCTGGCAATTATCAGGCAAATAACTATTACCTGTTTTATAGTTCAGCCTGAGAAGTTGCAAACTGAAGTCACCATAACCTAGGGTGAGGTCTCTGATCAAGGGTATTAAGGCCTATATCAGGAAGAATTCATTGAAGGAAAGTCTAACCAAGGTCTATATACTAAAGAGATTAAAGAAAGGTAGATAGGACCATATGTAACAAAAAAATATTTAGAGCAATTTTTGTTGTTCTGGTTGATATATCAAAGAATTAGAAACTAAGGATACCCATCCGTTATAGAATGACTGAGCAAATTATAATATATAAATATAAAGGAATATTATTGTACCAGAAGAAATGATAACTGAGATGATTTAAGAGAACTATAGAAGAGGCAGCCAGATAGTGCAGTGAGAGAACACCAGCCCTGGAGTCAGCAGGACCTGACATAGCTGTGTAAGGCTATACATTTCTCTATTGCCTTAGTTAGTTCTATTTTTTCACCTAAGGCTTTAATCAAAGTAAGCTTTTCTTTTCTTCCACTTAGAAGCTAGGACTTTAAGTGTGTATTTTCAGAAGGCAATGGTCACTTACAACAACGCTCTCTTAGGAGAGATTGGCTTCAGTTAAATAGAGATTGAATGCAAGCCTCCAGTTTTACTTAGAATACTGAGTCAGCCCTGTAATAACATGTTTTTCTGAATCATTGCCGTGTATCATTGCCACTCAGACCAGGTATCTGGAACACTTAATAATTACCTAGCTATGTGACCTTGGGTAAGTCACTTAACCTTATTGCCTTGTCAAAAAGAAAAAAGGGAACTATAGTAAGACTTGTATGAATTGATGCAGTGTGAAGTAAGAAATAAAAGAACAATTTATACAACAATAACACTGTAGAGAAAAATTATTTGAAAGATTTAAGAACCTTTGCTAATGCAATGATCAGCCACAATTGCAAAGGATCATTGAAGAAAAATGTTATCCATTTGCTGACAGAGTGATGATGGTCTCAAGATAGAGAATGAGGCATGCATTTTTGGACAAAGTCAATACAGATTTTTTTTGTCTGACTATACATATTTACTACAAGGGAGAGTGAAACTCGTCAATAGAGTTGGCAAAAAATAGAGGTCACTGGGGTGGCTAAGTGTGCAGTGGATAGAACACTGGCCCTGGAGTCAGGAGTACCTGAGTTCAAATCTGTCCTCAGACACTTAATAATTACCTAGCTGTGTGGTCTTGGGCAAGCCACTTAACCCCACTGCCTTGCAAAAAAAAAAAAAAAACCTAAAAAAGAAGCTTTAAAAAAAAATTCACAGAACAGATGGAAGGCCAGAAAGAAACACAGACAGGAGGACAGCTTTGAGGGTTACTCACTGAATTTATTATACACTTAAAAAGAAAAGCAAACTGTACATAATAGATGTACCCTATTCTGCCCTGTGCTCATTTTGTTTCAAGTTTATTAAGTTCAGAATTTAAAAAACTTTAAAGAAAAGACTAAGCAGAGGTGACAGAAGAGCTTAGCACTTAGAAATGAGAAGCTCCTACTTGGAAGATGACAAAATAAAGAGTCGGGATCCTAAGGGAGAAAAGAAGGGGAAGCTCTACTAGTCTAACAGAAAAGATGCCTACTTTAAAAAAAAGCACTGGTTAAAGGAGTATATAAAACATCATTTCAAGGATTTCAACATCCAACAAGTTCAAGGTCAGTAGAAGTAGCATAAAAACATCCTTGTAGCTCTATAGCTTTTAAGGATAGGAGACACGGGTTGCCCTACTTTGCTTGTGGCATATTTATTCAAAATCTTCACCTATGTGTCTTGCACATATTTGTTTCTTACAGTGCCCTTCTACCTATATGTACCCAGGACAAATGTTTTCTCTGAACAAACTCATCTCTTCTTAGGGAAGTATCATTTTCTTCTTTGATGTAGTGTGTACTTGTGATAGGGTGGATCCCAGTTTTATGGAAAAATGTTTCATTGTTATTTTTCTTCATATGGCATTTCAGTAAATATCTTTGCTATGAGTTCCTAATGTCCTCAGGCAGACTGCCATTGGCAATCGTCAGGAACTCTGTTTTGCCACTGGACTTCATTGCCCCTGAAGAGTGAAGCTAATGACTTTCTGCCCAACTTATATCCCATTCTTACACACATCAAGATATCACCTTGTGCCATAATTACTCCTCTTCCAGAATGAAGGACAGTAACAAAAAAGTAAATAAAATAGTAGATACTCTAAAACTGTAGCTTTAGGGAATACAATCTCACTTGCACAGTTCTTTGAATCAAGATTAGTCTTACTTGGGAATTCTCATTCTGAACACAGGGAGAGCTATTGCCCCCCCCCATATTATTCAAGTCTTTATAAAATACCTCCAGTATCCAGGCAAGATGTTCCTTACTAGTAATACAAATTCAAAAGTAAGAGTCACTGCCCTAAAAGAAGGTGAATGAACAGTACAACTGACATCGTTCTCTGCTAGTATCTTCATTGCATATCCTTGCTGAAAAATCTTCATCCTGTAATGGCTAAGTGAACGTCCATTTGATAATTGTTAAGTAGACTGTAAGTGCTTCATTTTGTTTTAAAATTGGACCTGAAAGACCAGAGGCCTGGATGAGTCAAGGCTAGGAAAGGAGAAACAAATTCACTGATAAATATATAGAGAACATATATGAAATAAATACACAGGCATGGGCACCAACTGAAGGAATACAGAAAAAAAAAAGCTACTCATGCTCAGCTTTGAAGCAAGTTGCAGGTTCCAAGAAGTAGAAGTAAGTAGAGAGAATATCCAGAGTGTGAGATTCATCACTGGACTTAAGAGTCTGGTAAAGTAAGATTCAAATCTAGCCTCAGACCCCTACTAGTTGTATGACCCTTGGACTTCTGGATAAGTCTTCCTTCTTATACTACAATCCTGTCCATCTCCTCCCAGTTACTATGGATACTGTGTAGTTTAATTAGTGGATAGAGCAGTAAACTGGGAAGCAAGGGCTGCAAAGTCTTTTCTTAGCTTTTTTTATTTCATAGACTGTTGAGTCATACTTGGATAAATTATTTTCTTTCTTTTCTCCATCTGAAAAATGCTGATAATATTTGATTCTTCCTACATCATAGAGATAGTCTGAAAACATCAGACCCAATATGCTGGCTGAATTCAATCTTTTCATGTCTCTGACACTGAATGGAACAATATTTCCCTAAGCTCTACCATGTAGACAGGGTTAGCTTTCCCTAAGGTCCTACCTCCATGCAAGTTAGATTAATTCTTTTCCTCAAGAGTTATTATAACTCTCCTGAGACCTAATTGCCTCAAGAGACTGGCTCAGATTATTAATATTGTTTCCTGTTCTCCTGAGTACAAGAGTCCATGAGAAACTTCAACTCCCTCTTTCAGGCTTTTGACTGCAAATGAACAGTATAACTGAAACCAGGAAATTGAACTTAGCTGAATCAGCATAGTAGCTTTATTGCCTGTCCTTGTTGAACATCCTTATCCTTCTAAAGCTAAGTAAACCTTGATTTGTTAACTGTTGGATAGACTTTCTATGAGAGCCTCATGTTATTTCCACATTGCACCCAAAATACCAGAGACCTGGCTTGAGTAAGGCCAGACCTTTACACAAAGCTATGAATTTTCCATCTGCTCCCATTTCACAAAGCAATGGCAATCCACCTCAGATAAAGGGATAGGAGGCAGAAAAAAATGTTTTTTTCAGAGAAAAAATGCAGGAGCTAGGCTATTTCCCTAGGTATTCCTATTCATCACTAATCCCTCACTTTACCTTGGCCACACATCATTTTTCTAGGCTTGTTTGCTCATCTATAAAATGAAAGGGTTGGACAATGAGGGGGTTGAACTAGATGGCCTCTGAGGCCCCTTCCGGCTTTAAATCTATCATTTTATGATCCCATTTTTTTCTCTATTTTCTTTCCCCAATCTCCTGATGAAGACAGGCAAGAACTAAACTTGACAAAACTCTGTTATCCTATATTTAGCTCTGCTTTGTTGAAATATATTATGTTGGGTTACTTTGAGTTCTTGAAAGAGAAATGTTATAATGACATTATCCTCATAATTTGAACTTCGCTAAACATTTTTCAGTTTCTTCTCTCCAACCCACCCTTTAGCTCCTGATTTCCATGCTGCTAAAAGTAGTTTGCCTAGTGGAGAGATTCAGAAATAACCTGGATTTAAGTTGTGTCTCTAATACATACTGGCTGTGGGAGCCAGGGAAAGTGCCAACTTCTCTGTTCTCCAGGGAAACCACAAATTTCAAATTCTGAAATAAAGTTCCTCACTGGAAGCTTGCTATGCACTATAGAATTTGAGGTCTGGTTTTACACATCAGTGTGTATATACATATGTGTATGTAATATATGCACATGTCTATATGTGTGCGTATTGGGGTATATGGGGTATTCAAGGGGAACTAGCACCTTTAATGTGAGAATTTGTCAAGTTCTTTCCAGGACTGTTCATCCACTTTTGGTGTTCACATGGTACTCACTTCTGACCTGTGTGACTTCAAGATACCAGGTAACCAACAGACCTTAGTTCCATTGGTGAGTTGGGGGGTGTCTATCCCAAACATGTGAAGACTTCATGTGGAAGAATGGGTGGATAAGAACAATTATTTCCAATTACCAAGACTATAGCTGAAGCAAGCATTGTGGAACACTAATAGCTTCCTCAGACATTAAAGACACCAAGTCATCCACTGCATCCTGGGTCATGACCAGTCTTGCTGATTTTTGTCTTGCCACTGGATTTTGGTGACTCTGGAAAACAGTGAGGCTGACACTTTTTTTGTTGTTTTTAGTTTTTTTTTTGCAAGGCAATGGGGTTAAGTGGCTTGCCCAAGGCCACACAGCTAGGTAATTATTAAGTGTCTGAGACCGCATTTGAAATCAGGTACTTACTTACTCCAGGGCCAGTGCTTTATCCACTGTACCACCTAGCTGCCCCGAGGCTGACACTTTTGTATAATTCTGTTTCACTTAAATCCAATTCACCCACAAGTCAAAATATCAGACCTCCTGATACCATTGGTCATCTTCCTAAATGAAGGACAAACAATATGCATGTATTTAAGTACTTAAGCAGTTAGAATTTTGCTCTTCTTTCATATCTGGCCTTACTAAGGAATTTTTTTTTTATTAAAGATTTATTTGAGTTTTACAATTTCCTCCATCTTACTTCCCTCTCCCCACCCCACCCCTACAGAAAGCAATTTGTCAGTCTTCACTTTGTTTCCATGTTGTACATTGATTCAAATTGAGTATGATGAAAGAGAAATCATATCCTTAAGGAAGAAACATAAAGTATAAGAGATAGCAAGATCAGGCAATAAGATATCAGGTTTTTTTATTAAAGATTTTATTTGAGTTTTACAATTTTTCTCCCAATCCTACTTCCCTCCCCCCACCCCGCCATGAAAATCAATGTCAGGCTTTACTTTGTTTCCATGTTGTACATTGATCCAAATTGACTGTGATGAGAGAGGAAATCATATCCTTAAGGAGGAAACAAAAAATTTTGGAGATAACAAGATCAGACAATAAAATATCTGGTTTTTTTTTCTAAATTAAAGGAAATAGTCCTTGTTCAAACTCCACAGGTCATTATCTGGATACAGATGGTATTCTCCATTTCAGACAGCCCCAAATTGTCCCTGATTGTTTCACTGATGGAATGAGTGAGTCCGTCAAGGTTGATCATCACCCCCATGTAGGGTAACTAGGGTGTTGACATAGGGTATGTACAATGTTTTTGTGGTTCTGCTCATCTCATTCAGCATCAATTGATGCAAATCCCTCTAGACTTCCCTGAATTCCTTTCCCTCCTGGTTTCTAATAGAACAATAGTGTTCCATGACATACGCATACCACAGTTTGCTAAGCCATTCCCCAATTGAAGGACATTTATTTGATTTCCAGTTCTTTGCCACCACAAACAGGGCTGCTATGAATATTTTTGTACAAGTGATGTTTTTACTCTTTTTCATCATCTCTTCAGGGTATATAGACCTAGTAGTGGTATTGCTGAATCAAAGGGTATGTTCATTTTTGTTGCCCTTTGGGCGTAGTTACTAAGGAATCTTACAGGATTCTTCTCCCCAACCAAAGTAACAGTGTCACATAAATCCATTGGTCAGATCTTTTCTTGCCTTCACTATATCTTTTTGAGAAATAGATCATAGTCTCCTGATGCTAAACACAGACATATGCAGATACAAGAATAGTTGATATATTCTCTAAACACACTGGATTTTGTGGTTAATCAGAATTTGACCACAATGCTAGGGGGTAAATAGGACATTTACAACAAAACGGTCAAGGTCTTTAATTTTTTACGCAAGACATTAGAATATATAATATTATTTTCTAGATGCTTCCAGAAGCATCAGCTGCGCAGTATTAATTATCTAAAGTGGTTGGTATCATTAGAGTCAAATCTTGAGCTATTCTTCATCAAGACTTGGAAAAAAGTCCCCAGTATCATTATCAGGTTTGACAAAGAACTGCTACAGTGCCCCTCATCAGGGAGTTACCAAGCACCCCTATTCTTCTCTCTTCCTCTAAACTTACTTATTAAATGATATCTTACTATTCACAAATATGAAATCACATTATAACACATTACAGTACCAGAAACTTTCTCAGGGTCCCAACTTCCTCCTCTTTGAGTGGAGGAATGTCCAGTAGTCTTGCCTCCCTTTCTACTCAATGACATACATATCCTTATACTAATAAAGGGTAACAGTACCTTTGTATTGGTCAGATCAGATTTGGCATAGAGTGCTCAATTATGGATGGCACATATTAAGAAAGACATTAATTGACTGCACCTCATCTAGAAATAGGTAACTAGGGTGTTGACAAAATTCAAAATAATATCATTTGAAAACCAGAAATTAATTGCTCCTTCTGACCTCTCTCCTCCATCTTGGCTTTTCTGACATGGTCTGTCTTGCTTTTTATCCTACCTTTCAGACTGTTCTTTCTCATTCCCATCCACTAAGAGTGTACCACCCACCCAAGGCTCTGTCCTAGCCCCTCTTCTCTTCTCTCTCTCTACACTCTCTTATTAGATCACTTCCAATCATATTATCTGGACAATGGGAATTACCCAAAGTGGATAGAAGATTGGTCCCTTAGATTGGTTGACCTGATTTCAGTCTCTCTCCACTACAATATAATTTCTACATAGTTGACCAACTACTATACCAAAAAGAAAAATTGATCTATGTCACATATGCCCTCCTTTAATCTTTTTTTTCAATACTTCCTATTGCCCCTAGAATAAAATAAAATGCTCAGCCTAGCATTTATGGTCTGACTCCACAACCTATGCTATTTCATGCTGCCAAAACAAAAATAAGAAAACATTCAAGTGAAGAAACTAAGACAAATATACTTCAAATGTTTAAAAAATGGAAAACATTGCTCCGAGCACTATTTCCTTCATATATGTTACAGTTTTACATTTTTATAGGCTTAAAGGTGAAAAGCATCAAGGATATTATAATATTCTGCTGTTTCCATGTTTTTATTCTAATTCTGTAACATGTATATTTTACTTCTAAAAGATTTCACTTCATAAGTATCTTTGTGGTCTTATAAGAGAGTACTTACCCCCTGCATTCTAATTGCCATAGTTTCTCCCTGATGGGCAAGTCACTTAACACTGTTTGCCTCAATTCCTTATCTGTAAAATAGGCTGGAGAAGGAACCACTCCAGCAGTTTTGCTAAGAAAACCACAAATGTGTTCACAAAGAGTCAGACACAAATGGAAAGACTGAACAGCAATAAAAGTATTGAAGAGGAATAATAACAATTCCATCATGGAGCAACCATGGCAATTATGGAAATATGTGTAACATGATTGAACATGTATAACACATCAGATTACTTACTTTCCTAGGGTGGGGAAAAAGAAGGACAGGAGGAAGAAAACTTTTCAAAAATGAATGTTGAAAATTATCTCTACATATAATTTGAAAAATTAATTAATTAAAATAAAAAATAAATAAAAAGACCCCCACATTTACCTTTCTTGGGGGGGGGGTCAAGAAGACATTCTTTATCGATGAATTTAAAGATATAGAGAATTTTCCAGTCCTCAGTAATCACTTTTTATTCTCTCAGTCACTTTGACATTTTATAATATGATTTCTAGATCTTTTATATTATTAATTCACCATAATAATAATAATAATGTTTGTTCTTCATTTTCAAAGAAGATCAAGCCATCAGGTAGATGATGCCATTACAAGCACATGAACTGGATTTGAGTGAGGAAGGTGCTGTGCTAAGTCACCAGCCTCACTTTCTCCTCCACAGCCATCTGGGTCCAGTTGCCAGATAGGAATCAGGATGACAGGAGATGGCCCTAGACCTGAGGCAATCAGGGTTAAGTAACTTGTCCAAGGTCACAGTTAGTAAGTGTCAGAGACTGGATTTGAACCCCTGACTTCCTGATTCCAAAGTCAGTACTCTATCCACTGGCCATCTGGCTGCCAATATACAACAGATAAGACAGACAGATAGATAGATGGTAGATGTCAAATAAATGGATGGACGCAAGGATACATAGGTGGATGGATAGTTTTTCTGATTTGTTCCAGAGTTAAAAACTAGGACCAATAGAGAAAAAATTAATGGAGAAGATTTTTAGCTCTGTTAATTAGACTGACCAACAATGGATCATGCTTTCTCACAAAAAAAAAAAGAGTTTCCTATGCAGAGACATATTATAAACTTCTTTTTTGATTTCTTTAGAAATATTAAAAACAGGGGTGGAGCCAAAATGGCAGCATGAAAGCAGCATTTCCTGAGGATTCCAATCCCCCCAAACCCCCCCAAAACAAAGGATGACTCTAGACAAAATTTAGAGGGGCAGAGCCCACAGAAAGACTGAGTGATACATTTTCCCAGTCCAAGATAACTTAGAAGTTCCGCGGAAAAGGTGTGTTTTGCCAGGACCAGGGGCTGGAAAAAAAAAGCCCCAGCCCTGGCACAGCCCAGCTCAGCCCAGCACAGCCTAGAGATCACTCACAACAGCTGGAAGGGGCAGTGAGAGAACTCTGCTGTACCTGGGTGAGTGCGAGTGAGGAGCATGGCCCCAGAATCTCCAGCGAGAATTGGGAGAAAGCAGCCTGCACCCCCAGAGACAGTAAGGGAAGTCTGAAGAGATTTCTCTGTTCTCCTTGGGGTAGTAAGGGAAATCTGCAGAGATTTCTCTGCTCTCCCTGGGGTAGGACTCTGCTGTTTGCCTACACTCCATACTAAGATAGCTGGATCCCTCCTTATAGCCCCAGGGCAGAAGGAAGTACTGGGCCATCTACATATCAAAGCACAGGCTAGAGCGCATAAGACCTTGGAGGAATAAAGGTCCCAGTGGGGTGTCCCCAAAGAAAAACAACCCCAAAGCCTTGGAAATGCTGTAAATTGACCTTGGGCTGAGGAAATGAGTAAACAACAGAAAAAGAAGAATCTGACCATAGAAAAATACTTTAGCCCCATGGAAGATCAAAACACATACTCAGATGATGTCAAAATCGAAGCTTCCATATTCAAAACCTCCAAGAGAAATAGAAAATGGGCTCAGACTATGAGTGAGCTCAAAAAAGACTTTAAAAAGTAATTAGGGGAGGTGGAGGAAAAATTGGGAGGAAAAATGAGAGCCATGCAAAAAAATTATGAAAACCAAATAAAAAGCTTGGTGAAAGATATACCAAAAAAAAAAAAAAAAAAAAGAATACCAAAGAAAATAATATGCTAAAAACCAGTTTAGGCCTAATGGAAAAAAGCAACACAAAAGGCAAATGAAGAGAAGAATGACTTAAAAAGCAGAACTGGCCAACAGGAAAAAGAGATAAAAAGTTCTCTGAGAATATACCTAGCCAGTAGTGATGGACATTCATGACCTATCCATGAGACTGCTATCCAATGGGATGAAACTGGCTATAACCCCACTTGGGAGAAAGACTCTAATAACTCTCAGGAATTTTGACTCTATTAGAATGTACTTTAGCTACAAGTCGCAGATACTCAAAATTTTCTATGACTCAGAGAGAATGATTTTAAAAACACAGCCTCCTTAAAAAGGGGGACAGGAAGGAGATGGGAGGAGGGAGGGGATTGAATGGGGTAAATCTCATTACACTAAGAGGTAAAAAATACCTATGGTAATAGAGGGGAAGAAGGGAGGAGATGAGACACACCTGAATCTTCTTCACATAAGACTTGGCTTAAAGTCAACTTACACACATACTCATGTAACATAAAAAACATCTAACCTTTCAAGTACTAAAAGGGGAAAAAAGGAGGGAGAATGGATAAAGGGAGGGGGAGGAGAAAAACAGAACTAACAAAAGGAAGGAAAGGGAAAAGGGAAAAAGGGAAAGGGGAAAGAAAGGGGAGGGGGTGGATATAGGAGGGCAAACACACTGAAGGGGGTGGTATTCAGAAATAAAACACTGAGGAATACAGATAAGGAGGGGAAGGAGGGAAAATACAAACAGAGGGAAGATAGCATGGAGGGCAACAAAGAATTAGTAATCATAATTTTGAATGTGAATGGGATGAACTCTCCCTTAAAAATGCAAGTGAATAGCAGTGGATTAAAAACCAGAATCCTACAATATGCTGCTTACAAGAAACTCATTTGAAGCAGAGAGATACATATAGAGTAAGATAAAAGGTTGCAGCAAATTTTATTTTGCTTCAGCTGAAATGAAAAAAGCAGGGTTAGCAATCCTTATCTCAGATAAAGCAGCTGCAAAAATAGATAGCATTAAAAGAGATAAAGGAAGGAAACTTTATCCTCCTAAAAGGTACCATAGACAATAAAGTTATTTCAGTACTGAAAATATATATGCACCCAATGGGATAGCATTCAAATTCTTAGAGGAGAAGCTGAAAGGACTACAGGAAGACACAGACAGCAAAACTCTACTAGTGGGAGACCTCAACCTCCCACTATCAGATCTAGATAAATCGAATCATAAAATAAACAGAAAGAAGTTAAGGAGGTAAATAGATTGTTAGAAAAACTAGATATGGTAGACTTATGGAGGAAATTGAATAGGGATATAAAAGAATATACCTTTTTCTCTGCAGTACATGGCACTTATACAAAAAAATAACCTAATAAATAACATAAAAACCTAATGATCAACTGCAGAAAGGTAGAAATAATGAATACATCTTTCTCAGATCACAATGCAATAAAAGTCATATGCAATATTGGGCCAAGGAGATATAGACCTAGAACCAATTGGAAACTAAATAACCTCATTTTAAAGCATGAGTGGACCAAAAAACAAATTATAGAAAGAATTAATCATTTTATCCTAGATAATGACAATAATGCAACAACATACCAAAACCTCTGGGATTCACTCAAAGCGGCTGTCAGGGGATATGTTATGTCTGTAAATGTTTACATGAATAAATTAGAGAAAGATGAAATCAATGAACTAAATATGTAATTTAAAAAATTAGAGAAAGAACAAATTAAAAATACCCAATTAAATACCAAATTAGAAATTCTAAAAATTAAAGAAGTTAATAAAAGCAAAAGCAAAAAAAGCTATTGAATTAATAAATTAAACCAAAAGTTGGTTTTATGAAAAAAAATAAAATTGATAAACCTCTGGTCAATTTGATGGTATTTGATGCTAGTGTTTGATGCTAGTATCATAAATGAAAAAGGTGAACTCACCACCAATGAGGAGGAAATTAAAGTAAGAATTCAAAATTATTTCGCCCAACTCTATGCCAATAAATTTGATTATCTAAGTGAAATGGATGAGTATTTACAAAAATATAAATTGCCCAGGTTAAATGAAGAGGAGCTTAAATACCTAAACAACCCTATCTCAGAAAAAGAAATTCAACAAGCCATCATTGAACTCCCTAAAAAAAAAATCTCCAGGGCCTGATGGATTGACAAATGAATTCTACCAAGCATTTAAGGAACAATTGGTTCCAATTCTGTATAAACTCTTTGGAAAAATAGGGAAAGATGGAACTCTGCCTAATTCTTTCTGTGAAACCAATATGGTGCTGATACCTAAACTAGGAAGAGTTAACACAGAGAAAGAAAATTATAGACCTATCTCCCTGATGAATATAGACAAAAAAATCTTAAATAAAATCTTAGCAAAATGATTACAACAAGTTATCACTGGGATAATACATTATGATCAAGTAGGATTTATCCCAGGAATGCAGGGTTGGTTCAATATTAGGAAAGCTATTAGTATACTCAATTATATCAACAACAAACCTATCAGAAATTATATGATCATATCAATAGATACTGAAAAAGATTTTGACAAAATATAGCACCCATTCCTATTAAAAACACTAGAGAGTATAGGAATAAATGGACTGTTCCTTAGAATAATTAGCAGTATCTATCTGAAACCATCAACAAGCATTATATTCAATGGGGAGAGGCTAGAGGCATTCCCAGTAAGATTAGGGGTGAGACAGGGGTGCCCATTATAACCACTACTATTCAATATTGTATTAGAAATGTCAGCTTCAGCAATTAGAGAAGTAAAAGAAATTGAAGGAATTAGAATTGGGAAGTAAGAGACAAAACTCTCACTCTTTGCAAAGGACATGATGGTCCACCTAGAGAATCCCAAGGAATCATCCAAAATACTACTGGAAACAATTAGCAATTTTAGCAAAGTTGCAGGATATAAAATAAACCCTCATAAATCCTCAACTTTTCTATAAATATGTCTAGCAAAATACAGCAGAAAGAGAAATCCCATTCAGAGTAACCTCAGACAATATAAAATACCTGGGAGTCCATTTGCCAAGACAGACTCAGAAACTTTTTGAAAACAATTATAAAATAATTCTCACACAAATTAAATCAGATTTAAATAACTGGGCAAATATCAACTGCTCATTGATAGGTAGAGCTAATATAATAAAAATGATAATTCTACCAAAACTAAATTACCTGTTTAGTGCCCTACGAATCAAAATTCCAAAAAATTTACTTTAATGAGTTAGAAAAAGTTGTAAGTAAATTCATATGGAGAAATAAAAAGTCAAGAATTTCCAGGGATTTAATGAAAAAAAGGGCAAAAGACCCTACCTGATCTAAAACTATAAAGCATCAGTCATCAAAACTGTTTTGTACTGACTAATAAATAGAGTGGTGGACCAGTGGAATAGACTAGGTACAATAGCAGGAGACAATTATAGTAATCTGCTGTTTGATAAACCCAAAGAGTTCAGCTATTGGGATAAAAACTGAAGGGAAAATTGGAAGTTAGTATGGAAGAAACTAAGATTAGACCAACATATCACACCCTTTACCAAGCTAAGATCCAAATGGATTACAGGATTTAGACATAAAAAACAATACTATAAGCAAATTAGAAAATCAAGGACTAGTTTACCTGTCAGATATGTGGAAAGGGGAGCAGTTTATGACTAAGGATGAGATGGAGAACATCACCAAAAACAAACTAGATGGTTTTGATTATATTAAATTAAAAAGCTTTTGCACAGATAAAACCACTGTAACCAAGATCAAAAGAAATGTACTAAATTGGGAAACAATCTTTACAACTAATGATTCTGATAAAGGACTCATTTCTAAAATATACAGAGAACTGAGTCATATTTAAAAAAAAAGTCATTCCCCAGTTGAAAAATGGTCAAAGGATGTGCAAAGGCAATTTAAAGATGAGGAGATCAAAGCAATCCAAAGCCATATGAAAAATTGCTCTAAATCATTAATTATTAGAGAAATGCAAATTAAAGCTTCTCTGAGGTACCACCTCACACCTCTCAGACAGGCCAATATGACCAGAAAAGATAATGATCATTGTTGGAAAGGTTGTGGGAAATCTGGGACATTATTACACTGTTGGTAGAGCTGTGAACTCATCCAACCTTTCTGGACAGAAAGTTGGAACTACACCCAAAGGGCAACAAAAATGAGCATACCTTTTAATCCAGCAGTACCACTACTGGGTCTATACCCTGAAGAGATCATGGAAAGGGGCAAAAAATATCACTTGTACAAAAATATTTATAGCAGCCCTGTTTGTGGTGGCAAAGAATTGGAAATCAAGTAAATGTCCTTCAACTGGGGAACGGCTTAGCAAACTGTGGTATATGTATGTCATGGAACACTATTGTTCTTAGAAACAAGGAGTGATAAGAATTCAGGGAAGCCTGGAGGGATTTGCATGAACTGATGCTGAGTGAGATGAGCAGAACCAGAAAAACACTGTATACCCTAACAGCAACATGGGGGTGATGTTCAACCTTGATGGACTTGCTCATTCCATCAGTGCAACAATCAGGGATAATTTGGGGCTGTCTGCAATGGAGAATACCATCTGTATCCAGATAAAGAACCGTGGAGTTTGAACAAAGTTCAAGGACTATTCCCTTTAATTCAGGGGGAAAAAAAACAGATATCTTATTGTCTGATCTTGTTAATTCTAAGACTTTTTGTTTCCTCCTTAAGGATATGATTTCTCTCTCATCACACTCAATTTGGATCAGTGTACAACATGGAAACAAAATAAAGACTGACAAATTGCTCTTCTGTGGGGGGGTGGGGGAGGGAAGTAAGATGGGGGGAAAAATTGTAAAACTCAAAGAAAATCTTTAATAATAATAAAAGCTCTCTGAAGAAAATAACTCCTTCAAATGCAAAATGGAACTAAAGGAAGTTGATGATTTTGCAAGAAAGCAAGAAGAAGTAAAACTGCCCCAAAAAAGACAAAAATTAGAAGAAATTGTGAAATATCTCATTGGAAAAACAAACAACCTCAAAACAGATCCAGAAGAAATAATTTAAAAGTTATTGGGCTATCTGAAAGCCATGACCAGGAGAAGAGCCCAGACTTCATTTTTCAAGTAAAATTGTCCCAAGATCCTAGAAGCTAAGGGTAAAATAGAAATCGAGAGAATTCACCGGTCACCTCCTGAAAAGAAAAACTTCTAGGAATATTATAGCCAAATACCAAAACTCCCAAATCAAAGTGAAAATTCTAAAAGCTGCTAGAAAGAAACAATTCAACTATCAAGGTTCCATAGTCAAGATTACACAGGATCTGGCACCATCTACATTAAGGGCTCCTAGGGTTTGGAATATAATATTCTGGAAGGCAAAAGATCTTAGTTTACAACTGAGAATCAACGACCCAGCAAAACTGAACAGCCTCTTTTTTTTTTAGGTTTTTGCAAGGCAAACGAGGTTAAGTGGCTTGCCCAAGGCCACACAGCTCAGTAATTATTAAGTGTCTGAGACCGGATTTGAACCCAGGTACTCCTAACTCCAGAGCTGGTGCTTTATCCACTCTGCCACCTAGCCACCCCTGAATATCCTCTTTCAGGGGAAAAGATAGACTTCCAATCAAACAGGGGACTTTCAAACTTTCCTATTGAGATGACCAGAGCTGAACAGAAAGTTTGATCTCCAAGTACAGGACTCTGGTGAACTACAGAGGGAGGAAGAGAGGGACTATGAGGAACTTGATGATGTTGAACTGTTTGTATTCCTGCATGGGAAGAAGATTTTGATAACACATAGGAACTTTCTCATTTTTAAGAGCTGTTAGAAGGAGCATATATAGACAGAACATAGGAAGGAGCAGAATATAATGGTATGATGTAGTAAAGGGATGGAGTCAATGGGTGATTGTGGAAAGTACTGGGAGGAAGGAACAGGAGATGAAGAAGAAGCTGAGAGGTTTCACATAAGAGTGAAGAAAAAGTTTTTTCAATGGAGTGGAGAGGGGGAAGGCAAGGGAGAATGAGTGAGCCTTCATTCTCATCGGAAATGGCTCAGGGAGGAAATGACATACACACTTAATAGGGTGGGGAAATCTATCTTGCCCTGGAGAAGGATGGGAGGAAAGGGATAGAATGAGGGGGAAATGGAGGGAGGGAATGGGGGGGAATAGGTGATAGAAGAGAGGAAAGATAGAGGGAGAGGGTACTCAGATTCAACACACTTTTGGACCAAGGTCCGGATGAAAGGAGAGAGTGAATAGAATAAACGAGAGTGGGGAGAAATAGAGCTGAGGTACAGATAGTAATAGCAACTGAGGGAAAAATACTGAGGCAACTTCTCTGGTAGACTTATGATAAAGAAAGCAACTCACTCCAGAGAAAGAACCATTGAAATCTGAACACAGACTGATATACAATTCTCTCTCTCTCTCTCTCTCTCTCTCTCTCTCTCTCTCTCTCTCTATCTATCTATCTATCTATCTATCTATCTATCTGTTCTTGAGGTTTCTCATCTTCTTGGGGGGTTATGTTTATTCTTATGTTTACTCTCATAACATTCAATTTACATCAATGTATGGCATGGAAACAATGTAGAGACTGTCAGACAGCCTTCTGTGGGGGGAAGAAGGGAGGGGGGAACTATAGAATTCAGAGCCTTGCAAAAAATGATGGGTACATATTACTATTGCATATAATTGGAAAACAAATAAAATGTTAAAAGAAATGTTAGAAACAATATTTTCCCCTAAAATCTTTATAGACTCCTGGGGAAAATCTTTTTAAAAGACAGGAAAGGTGACAAAAAAGATGAAAAAGATTTTTATCTTTGGGAAATGGATTAAGGGTAGTAGCAAATCTTTTAACAAAGAGTAGTAGTTCCTCTTGTCAACATCATTTCCTTATTACTAAAATGACTTGATTATTCTATCTTAAGGGCAGCAGTCCCTTTTTTATCCATCCACCTGAAGTAATTGGCAGACTAATACCCATCTAACTATTGAGAAAGAACTAAAATATCAAGAGAAGAGACAAGATGTCTCTGCCTAACTCCAGGAATTAGAGGAATAGTCCAGGAGCAATAAGCAAATGAATTGGTTGCTCAATTCTAGAATTTAATCCAGATTATATTTTTAAATTTCTTTTTTCCTCATTCAAAATACCTATAAATGTCACATGAAATTTTCTTGGTGCAAAGAATCAAGTTACATAATGCCAGTTTTCCCTAGCTTTTCCCAAGGTAGATGCAACTTGAATAATGTTAAATGAAATTCATTTTTTTTGGCAATTTTAAGGTAATGGTGCCTAAATATAGAAAACAGTATTATTGTTTTCTCTTTAATATCTGTCCCTTGGGCGGCTAGGTGGCATAGTGGATAAAGCACCAGCTCTGGAGTCAGGAGTACCTGGGTTCAAATCTGGTCTCAGACACTTAATAATTACCTAGCTGTGTGGCCTTGGGCAAGCCACTTAACCCCATTTGCTTGCAAAAAAAAAAAAAATATCTGTCCCCAAAGTATTCAAGCAGAGATTTCTTCCTTGGGTTTATGTCTAATTAGTTGACTCTAAGGTTTCTTCCAACTCTTAGAGTTTATGATTATTCTACTTATCTCAGTCATTTACTGAAAATATTCATATGGAACAAATTGAAATAATACCAACCATTAATATGGTACTGAATACTATAAAAATTATACTAAAATGTAAGATCATATCAAATTCATATTCTATAGCTAAATAGACTTTCTGGAAAGAATTAACTGATACCTGTTCATTGATGCATTTATATCAAATTTTAGGTACAAGATGAATTTTTTTTTCTTCCATTTGATTGGCCTAATTCTCTGTGGGTCACAGGAATCAGAAATGGTATGAGCTAGTCTCATTCTCCTGAGACTAAAAGCACAAAGGTCATTCCTTAGGACACCAAATCTGAATGGGGGAAGGGGAAGCAATATGAAATAATCAATATGATAGAAAAAGCAATGAAATGTCAGCTCAAACATTGTCACATACAAAATAAACTTGATTCCTTCCTTCAAGGACATTACATTCTAGTAATGGTTCCCCAAGACCCTTTTCCTAGCTAGTTGGGGAAATACATGCGCAAGTAATTATGTTACCAAAAAACACAAGTTCAGTGCATCAGAGAATTGCAAAAGATCTCAGGAAGAGATCTAACTAGAGTGATCAGGAAAAATTTCATGGAAGAAGTAATATTTGAGCCACATTCTTTTAGAGTATGAAGGATTTCAATATTCTGCATTGGAAAACAAGATTTCGGGCATAATGATGTTCATGAAGGAAGCAAAAGAGCTTGGGATTTGTAGAAAAAATGATGAGTAGTTAGAAATCATTTAATTCCATAATTTCATTTTACAGAGGGGGAAATTTGGACCCAACTTTGTCAAATGGCCTATCCAAAACCAGTATGATAGAAACATAAAATAAGTTGAAAACTAATTGAAGACAATTGATATTAATAATTCTCTAATGAATATTTAAAACCAAACTAATCATTCCCTGCCCCAAAACTTGTTTCTCCTTCACACTAATTTCTTGCATCATTCTACAATTTCCTCATTCTTCCTGGCTCAAATCTCAGTCACCTTTGAATAATCTCATTTCCTCATTTTCCATATCTATCAGATGCCAAGTTCTATCTAGATCTCCATTGAGATGTTAGGTGGCTCAATGAATAAAGTGATGGGACTAAAGTCAAGAAGACTTCTCTTGAGTCAAATCTAGCCTCAGTCTAACTATATAACCCTGGGCAAGTCTTAAACTTAAACCTGTTTTCCTCAATTTCCTCATCTGTAAAAATGAGCTGGAAAAGGAATTGGCAAATCCTAAATGGGGTCATGAAGAGTCAAATATGACTGAAAAATGACTAAACAACAGCAATCTTCTAGCATACATTCTTTTCATTCCATTTATATTGCCACTACATCAGGTCAGAAATTCATTACTTCCCCTCTGGACTATTGTGTGTCTTCTTGCTTTCAAAAATCTATCCACTCCAATTTGTCCAATACCACTGGCAAATCAAACTTATTAATACAAAATTACCCACCATCTCAAATACCTTTGTCTTCTCATTGTCTATCTAGCAGCTAGACGGTACAGAGGATAGAAATTGACTTTGGACCCAAAGAGGACCAAGTTTGAATTCTACCTCAGAAGTCTAATAGCTGTAAGGTTAGACTAGACTCAGTGGCTTCTAAAAATCCCTTCCAGATCTAAATCTATGATCGCATTATAATAAAATCAAAACTTTCCATCTATTCTATTCAATTTTAAAAGTAACTAAGCACCTCCAATTTTTTACATGGTATAAATGTTAAGCCAGGGGAGCAGGTTGACAATGTTGTACATGGGGAACAGCTAGTAGATCAGTTTGACTGTCAATGAGCCAATCAATGCTATATGCCCAACACTGTGCTGAAGGGAGGTACAAATAAGAAAAAAAAAAGCAGTCCTTGCCCTCCAGGAGCTTACGATCTATTGGGGCAGGAAAACACACAAAACAAACCAATTTTGAGGTCATGAGGGAAAAGATCAAAGTAGTTAAGCCTTGGGGGTCCTCCTTAAATGGAGGTTTGGGGAGGAGCTCTAATCTCTAACCTCCATTTAGAGAAAGCCCAAGGACTGGGGGTGCTGATGAGGAGCCAGGAGTAAGGTTGATTTGATCTTGCAGGATGATCAGGGTCCAGGGAATATCCAACGAAGTACAACCTGGTAGAAATGAAGAGGTCACAAAAGGGAAGAAATGTGAAGAAATGTAAGCTCCTTCTCCCCATTTCTTCAAGTCTTATCACCTGGGCATCTTCTGCCATGCTCTCCTCCTTTAACCTTGTTTCAGTTGATGAAATGGCTTTCTCCTTACCAAAGTTAACCCCTCTGCTTGATAAAGTGATTCTATTCCATCTCATCTTTTCCAACAGTTTGTATACTGTATTATCCTTACTTTTCTGCTTATTTTCTTTTAAGTTTTTTTTGTCTTATTTTTTATTTTTGCAAGGCAATGGGGTTAAGTGGCTTGCCCAAGGCCACACAGCTAGGTAATTATTAAGTGTCTGAGACAGGATTTGAACTCAGGTACTCCTGACTCCAGGGCCAGTGCTCTATCTTCTGTGCCACCTAGCTGTCCCCTTTCTGCTTACTTTCAATCTCTCCCTCTTTATTGAGTCATTTCCTATTATCCACAAGCACTTCCATGTCTCCCCAACTTAAAAAAAAGTCAGATCTTTGCTTCCCTGCTATTATCTTATTTCTCTTCTCTCTTTGCAGCTATACTCCCCAAAAAAGACCATCTACAATAGATGTCTCCACTTTCCCTTCTTTTTAAACCCTTACAAACTGGCCTCCAGTCTTAATTCCAATCAAACTGCTCTCTCCAAAGTTACTAATGATCTCTTAGTGGCCAAATTGAATAAGGTTTTCTTAATCCTCATTCTCTGCAGCTTTTGATATTGCAGATCACTCTCTCCTTGATACTCTCTTCTCTCTAGGTTTTCAGGACATCATTTTCTCTTGGTTTTCCTCCTACTTATCTGACTACTCCTTCTCACTTTCCTTTGCTGGATCCTCCTCTAGATCATACCCTTTAATTCTAGTTTTCCCTTAGAATTCTGTCCTAGACCCATAATCTCCTATTTCGTTTGGTGATCTCTTCATCCCCCATAGATTTAATTACCATCTTAATGTTAATGATCCTCAAATTTTTTCCCAACTTTCTGATGGCTTCATAAATTATATCTCTAACTGCTTAAACAATATGTCCAGTAGAAGAAACTCAATAAATCCAAAACAGAACTCATTATCTTTTCCCTTAAATTCTTCCTTCCCATTCCCACCCCTTCCCTATTTCTATAGAAAACACTACCATTCTTCCAGTCTCTCAGGCCCATAACCAAAGAATCAATCTGGATGCCTCATTCTCTCTCACCCTCCATATCTTTCATCTTTGCAACATCTTTTGACTATGCTCCCTTCTTTCCTCTGAACACTGCCACCATCTTGGTACAGGCATTCATTACCTCATACCCTGATTACTGCAATAGCAACAGAAAGGAAGAAAACCTCAACTGGGGTCACAAAGAGTTGGACATAACTGGAAAATGAACAAGAAGTCTTCTCTTGAAGCTCTCTAGTGAAGGGCATCTCACTAAATTCCCTCCAAGGTACAGCATTTTAATATCTATATTGGATTTCCTAAGATGATTAACTAACTAGGTTCAAATTCTATGGCATTTTTCCATTAAAAGATTCTTCATTTAAACTCAGAATTCAAGGTTTTAAAAATGAATGTTGAAACTTGTTTCTGCATGTAACTTGGAAAAATGAAATTTAAAGATTCCTAGTTTTTAGAAAAATAAAGACAATACCCCAATTCATTAAAAGCAAATATGGTAACTTTTGATCCCCGGGGAGCTTGGTATCAATTTAATACAATACAGAAGGCGTGAAATTTTATAACCATACCAAACCAATGGATACAAAGTGGGGTGAAGACTGTCCAGAAAACTGTGAAAGACTGGCTCTCTAGAATTGGGATTATTGTTACTTTGAGAATGGCTATAGTGACCAGAATAACAAGCATCAGCATTGTAAATCATTTCATCTAAAGGCTATCTATGACTTTGAATGTTTACACTAAGGATTTTATAATAATTGGTCCTTAAAAAGTAAAAAACTGAGAAAATCAAATAAAGGAATATTTATAATCATATGACATTTTTATTGCATTCTGTCTCATTTATAGTCTTCAATGAACATCAATCCATATTAATTTGTGTTAGTGTTAAGTTCCTCTGCAAATCTGTTAACAGATTTTTGAGATCCACAAGCCTTTTAGAAATTTGGGTCCAGATAGGAGTTTCACATATAAAAGAGACAATTTCTTGATCTATTTTTCAACAAATTAAACTTTAGCCACTTAATATGTACAAAGATCCTATGATGGTTTTCTGTGTAAAATATAAAAGTGTGTATAAACTTTGTGGAACTGTCATATCAGATGCAGCCTACTGACATAAAGAACTCAGTCATTTAATTTATATATTTTCCTCCAGTTAGGGAAAACATCAACTCCACCTATAAGCATATAAGGTTCATGAGGAAGCAAACTCAGAACATAAGTATGTATGAAAGGATACTCAAAAGCACTGAATCAAGAATCTTTTCCCTCTTAATGTGCAAGTCCAATCTCTACAGCTCCAGATAATTATGAGGATCCTTATGACTCCCAGTACCACCCTGAATGGTAGAAGATCATGGTTTTGTCTACTGTAACTCTTCTCCCATTAAATTTTTATCATTCTGTTGTTGGCTTCCATTTCTTTCAGACATTGAGAGTCCTCAATAATTTTTTCTCTGCTCCTCACAAGTTGATTTTGGTTATCTCCAGAGTTCAGATCCTTCAAACAGCATAGAAGGGGAAAAGATCCCTCAAGCACCTTATAAGCGGAAAAAGTACACTGGAACTTGAGCAGTTATACAGTTCTTTTACCATCTCTAGCTTAGAATTTTCAATTCTTTAAGCATAAATTTTCACCAAACTCTGCCATCTCCCCACCTCCAGTTACTCCAAAAAACTATCCACAGGTGACAAGGGATCTACTTCCCATCCATATTCATCAATGTTTGTTGACTGATGGAATCTAAATGACTATGTTTATATTCCCCATTTCTGACTAGGTGAGTCAATCACATTTATAGACTTCTTTGAAGGTAAATATTAGGTGAGTTATCCTAACACAGCCTCAAGGCAATTATCTACTAATAAATGGGATGTCACTTACCTTGAAAAATTCCTCTGCCAGAAAAAAAATATGTAGAGGAATTTTTGTCCTTAGAGATGGTACAGGCATATCTCATTTTATTGTACTTTGCTTTGTGTTTTACAAATATATTTTTTAACAAATTGAAGATTTGCGGTAATCTGAATAAGTCTATCAGCACCATTTTCCCAACAGCTTGTGCTCATTTTGTGTCTCTATGTCACATTTTAGTGATTTTCACAATATTTCAGAATTTTTCATTATTAAATCTGGTGATCGTGACCAATGATCTTTGATGTTACTATTGTTTTGGAGCATCATATGCCATGCCCATATATTTTGGGGGGGTTTTTTGGCAAACCAATGGAATTAAGTGACTTGCCCAAGGCCACACAGCCTCTGTCTGAGGTCAGATTTGAACTCAGGTCCTCCTGTCTCCAGGGCTGGTGCTCTATCCACTGGGCCACCTAGCTGCCCCCCATGCCCATATAAAATGGCGAATTTGATAAATGTGTGTGTTGTGACCACTTCACTCACTGTTTCCCTCTTCCCCTCTCCTAGGGCCTCCCAATTCCCTGGGACAGAACATAATCTTAGTTGATAAAACAGTAGCAGGGATTAAGATCAATGCTTGTTGACTGACTGAAGCTAAATGACTATGTTTCTATTCTCCATTTCTCCAATTTTTAACTCCAATTTTAAAAGAATTTCTATGGTGGGCAAAATGCTACAAATATCACATTCTATAGAGAAATCTTTTATGAAAGGAAAATTCATCTGATGTAGCAAACTTCACTGTTGTTTTATTTTTAAAAATTGCCACAGCCATCTCAGCTTTCATCAAACCACCACCCTGATCAATCAGCAGCCATAAACATCAAAAAGATTTTGCCTGACTGAAGGCTCAGATAATGGTTATCATTTTTTAAGCAATAAAGTATTTTTAAATTAAGCTATGTACCTTTTTAGGCATAATATACTCCCAATAATGTAAACATAACTTTTATATCTATTGAGAAACTAAAGATTCATGTAACTTGCTTTATTGAAATATTTGTGTTATTGTGGTGGTCTGAAACCAAACTTGCCATATCTCCAAGGAAGGCCTATACTTAAATTGAGTGAAACGGAAAAAGAGAGGAATAATATTCACAAGGAGAGGACTGGATGTCATTTCACATCTTTTCATAAATGTTCAGAAACCCTTTTAGCAAACTTCCTGAATTTTCTCTTCTCCCTTGATTTGAGCCATGGTTGGGAGGGAAATATGGACTGATGTCTAATGTATTGGGACTATCATTACTTTTCCAAACATTTTGAATAAACAGTTGTATCTACCTAGAACATCATGCGAACATAGACACCACCCACTGGGAAGAGAGATCTTCTGCCCTATTCCTTTCATTGTTGCATTTCAGAGGACTTCAGGTATTCACCCACATAATGCTTCATATACATACATATACATATATATATATACATATATGACAATTTTATGTCCTATACTTATTATATATAAGATTATATAATATATTCCTGTTACATAAATGCAACAATTATATAATATGTAATAATATGTATTATATGTTATTGTGTTCCTCATCTATTAAATAAGATTATATGACATTATATAAATATAACATACATTATAACATATATGATTTTATAAATTGTGCAATTTATATCATGTTATTTGATAAATATTTATATCAGTAACCATATATAACTTTTTTATAATTTTGCAGTACAATAAGCATGTTTTATATATATCAAATTAAATATATTAAATATTAAACTATATAAATATATACCATCAATGCATGCATTTGTCTAAAGTCCAATGAAAAACAGCAATGAATGAAATAAGGCAGAATCCCCAACCCCAACCCAAATGGATGGCGTCAATATAAGTCAAATAAATCCATATCCTTCTTTTGGGGCAGCTAGATGGCATAATTGATAAGAGTGCTGGTATTGGAGTCAGGAGACCTGAGTTCAAATTCAGTCTCAGAAACTTCCTTTCTGTGTGACCTTGAGCAAGTCACTTAATATCTCTTTACCACTGGAAAAGAAATGGTAATTAATTCCATTATCTTTACCCAAAAAAACCCCAAGGATAGATGTCTATGGAGTCACAAAGAGTCAGACATGACTGAAAACAACATACACACCTTTAAGTTAATAAAGCAAGCACAATTATCCATGAAATGGGGTGGATAAAAAAGAAATAGCCATCCCTTGGAGATCATAAGGAGCTTGTTTCTCCAGGATGCCCAAAAGTGTTGGATGGAGCACCCAACCACTGCAAAGAATATGTGTTTGACAATGTTTGGTCCTTGTCATTGAACAGGTTCATGGAAGTGGTCAGCCGTGCCTCCAGTAGTTCTATTAATAAAAATCTTTTCATTTCAATAATCCTTTTAATTTGAAAGAATTTAGAGAATGACATTAACTGAAATTTTATTTCCCATACAGATATAAAGAGGAATGCAAAAATCAAATTAATGATAGAGTATCACAAGCCCCAAAACATTTAGAACTACTGTCATGCACAAGATCGATCAGAGAGCTAAAACAGAAGAGCATGAAGTAAGGTGGATTCTTTGGACTGATTGCAGAGAAGTTCAGAGTAAAATGGGATAAAAATGGATCAGCAGGGTCACAGACAATATTAAAATTAAAGTGAGAAGGAAATTTGCTTCAGAGGACAGAGTTCTTTGCCTTGATCCAGAGTGATGGGTTTCTTTCCATGAACAGAATTTTCCACTCCAGTGAGTATAACACTGACACATAAAATGATTCTTCATATAGTCTGTATTCTCCTTTGAAGCTCTTTGAGAAGGGATAAACTTCAGCCCCCTCTTTAACTTGTGCCTCATAATGCTGCCCACGGGCATATGCAAATAGAAATATGAGTCAGTCTCTTTCCGAATACATCTTCCATTATTGTTACAAAGAATTCTACTGCAACGTTGGGTAGCTGCTGTCACATTGACAATATAATGACCAAAAACTCCATTAACGAATTTCTGCACAGTTAAGCAATTGTTCTATTAAAAAAAAACCAAAGAAATCATAATATATATTATTTCCCATAACTGTAATTAACCATCAAATGACTGTAATTAATCATTAAAAAACATTGAGTATTTGGAACGGACAGAATTCTAACTTTGGAGTCAGGGGTTCAAGTTCTACTCATGTATACTAGCTGAGTGGACTTAAACAAGATTATTAATCTCTTTTTAAGGGGGAAACTATAAGCAGGAAAGTGGAAGGAGGGAATAAAAATTTATTTATTGGGCACTTTGTTAAGTACTTTACAATTATTATCTAATTTGATCCTCATAATGACCCCGAGGAATAGTTACTATTCTTATATGCTGTTTTAGAGTTGAGGAAATGGAGGCAAATAGAAGCTAGGCTTGCCTAAGATCACATAGCCAATCTGAGGTCAGATTTGAACTCAGGTTTTCTGGTCTCTAGGACCAGGGCTCTTTATTCCACCAGCTTGCTGCCCCTACATAGCTTTATAATTGTATCTATAAACATATTAATATCTAAGGTATCTGAGAATTTCTATTCTTCTGATACCTTTTCATCACAGTTAATAATAAGTAATAAATTTGTTAATTAAGCTTTCTAGGGATAAAGGGTCAAGAGGAAGAAAAAAGTCAAGCATCACACACTGGCTATGAGCATATAAATCCATGTCTCCCTTTTTCAGAATTCCTGCTGCTGCTCTTAAAAGTAAGCTAGGTGGCACAGTGGATAGAGCACCAACCCTGGAGTCAGGAGTGCCCGAGTTCAAATCCAGCCTCAGACAATAATTACCTAACTGTGTGACCTTGGGAAAGTCACTTAACCCCATTGCCTTAAATAAAAAATAATTTTTTTAAAAAAGTAAATGCAGTGAGTACTCCTTTTGCCACAGTAAAAACCTGAGTATTCTTGTCTAAGGGTTTCATTCATAATTTGTTGTCTTGGGGGGGGGGGGGCAGGGACAATTGAGATTAAAGTATTTGCCTAGGATCACACAGCTAATGTGTCTGAGGTGATATTTGCCCTTAGGAAGATAAGTCAGCCTTGACTTCAGACTCAACATTCTGTCCACTAAGTCACCTAGTTGTCCTGTGTAGCAAAGTACGGGGTACATAGTAGGCAACTGAAAAATCCTTCGTGTCTGATGGGGTATTGAATAATGTTATATTATTACTTTAATAGTGTTGAGTCAAGGGGTGGCTAGGTGGTGCAGTGGATAGAGCACTGGCCCTGGAGTAAGGAGTACCTGAGTTCAAATCCAGCCACAGACACTTAATTATCTGGCTGTGTGACCTTGGGCAAGCCACTTAACCCCATTGCCTTGCAAAAAAATAAAAAAAAATAAAAACCGAAAAAAATAAAAAATGTTGAGTCAAAAGGAAATAATTAAGATAGATTCAGTAAAGCCAGTCAGAAGAACAGTGCATAGCTAATTCTATCCTTGAATCTATTATTCAATAAACTTTTCTTCCAAGATGCTGATAGAGAACTATAAATGAAAACTGAACTTACTTTGGAACTGGAATACTCCTTTCCTCCCCATATTACCATACCTGCTGCCCCCATTGCAGCACTCTCACCAATGGTATACAATAAATCATTCTAGAAAGAAGGAGATTCAGAGTCATTCCTAAAAATTAATGGGTAACAGGAGTAAGATTCAGTCCACCAACCATAATGCAGTCAGGTGCCAACAGTTTTAGTTTTCCTTTTATTATTATGTCCTAGAATGTATATGATTAATAAAGTATAACGATAAATAAATCCTATATCTTAGTAGATATAGTCTTTAAATAATGAATGGAAATGAATGGCAAATACGACTTAAAATCCTATCATTCTAATTTTCAAGATTATATGAAAAGTAATGTGCCATGGAACATATGCACATAAAAATACTAAGATTATGAATAAAAACTTTTCTCCCTTCCTAAGTGACTTCTAGGATTAGAAACATATCTGTACATAAATTGTTTGAAACAAATTACTTGAAATATATATTTAAAACATCAGTGAATCTTCATTTCATTCCTCCAGTGATGTATTTCACACCGCATTTTGTCCTCTCATGTGCAAGTCTTCTCTCCATTTATCCATTAATGATCCATAAGGATTTATGCAAAATACTTGAACTCTTAAAAATCTCATGAAAATTTTCTGGGAACCAATGAAGCACTCAGGCTGTCCATACATTGTGCCTCACTATGTGGTATAATATAGTGCTTCTATATGGTATTTCTTATGCTATTTATGCCTTTCATATAGTTCTCTGTTACCCTCTGGTCTTCTACAAATTTTATTCTTTACAAATTGCGCTATACCATTATCCACAGGCATATGGCTTTGCCAAAACAATAGTGATTTTCAAAAGATGTGTTTTTATTTGAACTAGAAACTTGAAATCATTAAAAGGGCTGTGTATTTTCCCAAAGAAATTCCTTCCTCTTATTCAATTTTGAGGACTGTTTATTTTCCTTCTACAATACTTCTTAAAGATAAATGTGCTGATAACTATCTCAAAGGGATATCTATCAACCTGCATGTCAACAGTAGAGATCAGTATATCAAACAAATAAAAATGGGGTCACTAAATCATACATAAAGATCTCTGCAGGTCATATATATTCTATTGTATTTTTATTTATTTCACTAAATATTTCCCAATTACATTTTAATTTAGTTCCAGGTCTGGCCCCATGTTTGACATCTCTGATCTAGACAATACTAATATTTTAACAGGATTCCCTTTGAGGGAGATATATGTATATGCGTGTATATATACACACATACATACATACATACACATATATTTCATCAGACTTCAAATGATTCTTTGTAGAATCAAAGGATTCTTTGTGGAAGTGGAAGTCGGACTGTCTGTTACATTAATCTGCTTATATCAACAAAAACTGTCACCATATACAGGTATTGGGCTAAGCCCTGTAGGAAAGACAGAGATAAATAAGACATTCTCTGCCCTCAAGGAGTCTATAATCTAGTGAAAGAGAAGACAAAACCATGAAAAGTTAAATAATAATATTGGACAAACATATAAAATAATAGTATAAGAATGTCCTATGCAACTGCATAAAAGCTAGTACATGAAAAGTAATATTTTATTAAGGGGATTTTCAGTGTAATGGAAAGAGCTCTGAACTTAGATGTAGAATTTAACTCTGAACTTCAGTTTCTTCATAAGAAAATAGTGATAATTACATGCACATTTTTTACAGGCTTAAATTAAACTTCTCTACAAATGTGAAATAGTCATTTATTCCTATCAAATAACAGGGAAGTAGCATGGTCTTTGGGGTAAAAAATTGACCTTTGAGGTTTGGAGAATTTCAAATTCTGCTTCTATTCTGTATAATATTAAGCCAGCTCTCTTAATATTACAATGTCCTAGTCAACTATCTAAGGCTATCAGATACAGGCAAGTTACTGATAGGAACTTATAATGAGGAAGGGAGAGGAGTGGTAGAAAAATAGTAAAGATAAAAATGCAAATAGTATATGCATGCAAATGTAAATGTAAAATGTAAAAAGTATTTGCATGATAATTTGAGGAAGGAGCAGGCAGTAATAAACTAAGGCAATCTGGAAAGATAGAAACTGAGTATTGAATAAGATTTAAGAACATTTTTTATGATATTTGTAAAGAATCTCATATGAGGGCACCCCAAGGCCCATGTTTCTCATTATAATTAAAATACATTATTTTGTGACTTTATTGTGATTGGCAATGATCTTCAAAGCTAGCTTTATCTTTAAAGGAATGCATAATAAGTAGTAGAGGTTTAAACAATTCATTAAGGAAGCAGAAACCTTTCTGAAAAAATTTTCTTTTGTAATATATCCCTACCAGAATTCTATTCTGTGTTTTAAAAAAAAACAACAAAAATACCTTCAAGGGAATGGAGAATAGGAAGACTTACCTTAGTCAAGGCATCAGTTCCATATGTATAAAATAACCTAGTGTAAACAAAAACTGGCAAAGTATAGTCATTCCTGGCTGTGTAGGCAATTCTCATTGCTTCTTTGACCCGATAGTGAACAAATTTCTGAGTATGAATACTATCCTTCAACACCGATGGCAAATATATAGAAGGATAAAGAGCAGTACTTTCTTGCCATAGCCATTGGAGGTCATCATTGAAGGAAATTTCTTTTTCCGGACATTTCCCAGTGTATGTTAGTGGGGTTTTTTGGTATTGAAAATTGTAGCACTCTGGGAAAAGGTAAAAACCCCAGTGTCCTTGTGGTCTGATTCCTAACCCCAAGCGGAGAGTGGAATTCATAAAATTCTTAGCAGCACTTTCATATTCCCTTTTTGCTATTACCTGCATATTCTCTTCTGTCAAATCTTTATGGTTATTTTTAATATGGTTTAAAGTCTGGATCCTATAAACTTCTTTAGGACCCCAATTTCTTTCCCATTGAGGTCGCCATGATTCCCAGTCAATAACAGCAAGTCCTTGAAATTTTCCCAAAGGAATGATATTCTTGATGTCCTCCTTGCTCTTTTCAAGGTGCTTGGGAAGGTTCTCATTCTGAGGTATTCCTCCATTGAAGACTGTTCCATCTTCATCAATGTAAGGATAATTCCCTAATTTTTTTTCATAAAATATGGTAATCCAGGGTCCATTTAATGTCTCATCAGGGTTAGCCACAATGTCAAAAGCTGGGAGATTTAGATCTACACCAAAATGCTTCTTGCACTGTGTTGTAGGAGCATTCCAGTATACACTAAAAGGTTTGTATTCTATTATTGGGGGTTTTGTTTTCTTTAGATTTTTTGCATTGACTGTCAATGAAAACATTAGTATTAACAGCCATTTCATCTGCAGGTTTGTAGTTTTCACTGAAACTATCATTCCTTTAATAAAGAAACAAACAAAAAAACAGATTAATGCAATATGAGCTACATATAGGTTGGTGTATGACTGTAGCTCTGTCCCTATTTACAATATTCAATGAATATTTACTAGGCCAAAATAAAAAAAACAGTCCCTGCCCTCAAGGAGTTTACAATCTAGAGTCACTTAAATCACTCCTATGGGTCTGAGTTGGTTTAGGCACAGGACTTATTGGTCTCAAGGAAAAAAAAAATATGTGTAGGGGCAGGAGATCTGGGTAAAATGGTTACTACTAAAGGGTGAAATGAAAGGAAGAGAAAATTGGCATTACCTGATGTTGTTTGTGAACTTCTTAGATCTTTGACTCTATGACTTGAGTCTGGAGATATTTGGATTGGACAATTTGATAAAAACTTCAACTCACTCATCAAAACCAAAATGAGGAATGGAAATTGGAGACTACCTTATGTTTGGCCAGTTGTAGAATGAAAACTGCCAAAGAATTATTGAATCATAACAGTTAAGAATCTTGGAATTATAATGGATTCTGAGAACACACAGTCTAACGATCCACCTGGTAACAAGACCAGAATTTCCCCCTATAACCCTTAACTTGTGCTTGAAGCTTCCAGTAATAGGGGAAAGGAAGTAACTCATTCCATTTTTGGATAGTGTTTAACTGTAAGAATAATCTTCCTTATGTTGAGGCAAAATGTATCTTCTTGTAACTTCTACCCATTTGTCCTAGTTCTTCATTTGGAGCCATACAGAATAAAATTATACTGTTTTCCTCAAGACAGCCCTTTAAATAAGCCTAAATCTTCTCTTCTTCAGGTTAAATATCCCCCATCTTCAACTTTATTTCATTATGACCCTCTTCTGAGCATGTTTCAAATGATCAAGGTGCTTTTAAAAATATAGTACCCAGGATAGAATACAATCAACTGAGCCATACCTAAGCCAAATATCACAATCCAGTAAAGTGTTACTAATGGTAAACACAGTTGAAGTGGGTTTGTTAAAAACTGTCCAGTGAAAGGAGAGGTTCTAGAATAGCACAAAACTAATGCGAAGGCTATCCACTCTTGTCAACCTACCCCACTAGCCCCAGGAGAATCAGTCTATTTGGTAGCTTAACAGATCATAGATTCAGATCTGGAGAACAGTACTCAGGTTATCTGGTCCAATCCCCTTATAGAAGAGGAACCTAAAGTCCAAAAGGTGATTTGCCCAAGATTGTATAATTAGAAAGAAGGAGCACAAGGATTTGAATTTGGGCTCTCTAAAAGCACACAATGCTCTTTCTATTATCCCACATTACCTACTATCTTGGAAAGTGGTAAAATAAATTTTATATATATAGTATCAGGGTTGAGGATGGAGTGGTATTGCAAAGAAAAAAACAGAGAAATGCTTTTAGGGAGGGAGCAAAAAAACTTGAAGTCAACCCCCAAAAGAACTTCAAAGTATTTGTTAAAATTGTAAAGGACCTTAGGAACCATCTAGTCTGTTTAACCCCTTCATTTTGAAGAGGAAACTGAGATTCAGAACATCAGAACATGAAAATGACTTCACCAAGAAAATGAGGTAGTTCCATGAGCAGAGTGCTAGGCCTGGAATCAGCAAGACCCAATTTCAATTCTATCTTCTGACTCTTACTAGCTGTGTAACACTAAACAGAAAGCACCCCAATATCAGTCCTACAAAAACAATGGTCTTTATTCTCCTGATTTGGCAAGCAACTAAAATAGGAAATAAGGATCCTTCATTCTTCCAAGGAGCCCTCCTGCCCCAAACTCACCACTTAATTCCCTTCCACTCAGTCAAATTTCAAAGAATATTTCTCAAAGTGTAGTCTGTGAACCCCTGGGAATCCCTGAGATCCTTTCAGGGGACTCAAAGAGTCAAAGCTATTTTCATAATAATGTCATTTCATTTGACTTTTTCACAAGTGTAGAGTGGAGTTTTCCAGAGACTATGTGATCTGTGACTTAAAGATTCATGAAGACTGAGTTAATGTCATCTGTAGATGTGTACTTGTTCCTTACAGATAACTCTACAGACATAGCTGAACTTGCTGTTTTGCTTGTTTTCTTCCAAAATCAGCACCAACTAATCAGAAAAGAAGATTTTCTTTTATAGAAACAATTGGGCTAAAAAACACAAGTAGTGCTGAAATATTCAGTGTTGCAACTAACTTTTTTGAATCTCATGATTTATCCTGGAACAACTGTGCTGACATTTATATTGTTAGTACAAAATCCATGGTGATTAAGACTGCTGGCACCTTAGCAGGAACCTAGGCAATCATACCAAACTACACATGGTCCAAGCAGCTTTAAGAAAATCACTTCAGTGGTTGATTGGAGGATGAACTGGAGTATGGAGAGACTGGAACAGGCAGACTCATCAGCAGGCTATTGTACTAATCAAGAGAAGGGGGCAGGAGAGATGCTGCAAAGTTGAAATCAATAGGCTCTAGGAACTGCTCAGATATGGAGAATATAGAATCCAGGATGATTCCAAGGTTGTGAATCTGAAGGACTGGGAGGATAGTTCTTTGCCTACAGTAATAGGAAAGGGTACAAGGTACAGAAGGTTTTAGGGGGAAAGATAATGATTTCTGTTTTGGACATATTAAGTTTAAGATCTGAAAGGCAGATGGAGATGCAAGACTGAAAGTCAATGGAGAGATTGGGGCAAGAAAGGTAGCTTTAAGAATTATCATATGAGCAACTATGATGAATGCAGCTCCTCTCAGTAGTTCAGTGATCAAGGACAATTCTAAAAGATAGAATATAGAAAATACCATTTGCAGCTAAAGAAAAAACTATGGAAGTTGAATGCAGAGCAAAGCATACTATGTTTACTTTTTAAACTTCTTTTATGTTTTTTCTTTCTTTCTCCTGGTTTTTTCCCCTTAGTTCTAATTATGCTTTTACAATATAACTAATATGGAAATATGTTAAATACAATTGTATAGATTAGATTGTTCCATGTCATGGTAAGGTGGGAAGGGAAGAAAGGTGGTTGAAAAATGTGAACCTCAAAAAATTACAAAAAGATGAAGTATTGAAAACTATCTTTGAATATAACTAGAAAAAATAAAATTTTTAAAATTATTTTAAAAATTATCATCATAGAGATATAATGAAATCCATGAGAGCCCATAAGATATGAATGGGATGAGATACAAGTGAAGTAGTGTAGAAAGGTAAAAGAAGAGCTTGGTCCAGGGCAGAACCCTGAGGGACATCTACAGTTAGAGGTCATGATGAGGAGGATCTAAGGTCCGCATTTTTTCTACCACCCTCCTTTCCTTCCCACCTCCCCATGGCATCAAGAAATCTAATGTAGATTGTACACATAAAATTGTGTTTAATATATTTCCATATTAGTTATGTTGTAAAATGAAATTAGAACAAGGGAAAAAAAGCATGAGCAATAAAGAAAAAATATAAAAGAAATTAAAAAAAAAAAACATGGTCAAATAAGCAGAAGGAAAACCAAGCAGGAATGGAATTCTGAAATCCAAGAGAGAAGAACCAAAATGGAGAAAGTAATCTATATTGGAGAGGTCAAGGTGAGTGAAGATTGAGAAAAGACCATTCAAATTTAGCAGTTAGGAAATCATTAGTAATTTAATAGAGAACAGTTTCAGTGGGTAATTAGACCAGTAAGGGATTAAAAAAAAGAGAGTGGGAGGAGAGAAAATGGAGGCATTTATTGTAGACTCTTTTTTTTAAGGAGTATAGCTACAAAGAGCAGAAAAGAAATAGATTAATTAGTATACATAGAAAGATCAAGAGGTTTTGTTTCAGCATTAAGAAGACATAAGCATATTTGTAGGCAGTAGGAAGTGAATCAATAGAAAAAGAGAGACTGAAAATACGTGTGAGAGTGGGGATGATGGGGGCAATATTTTTTAGGAGAGAGATGGAATGGGATCACCTGAACAGGTAAGGGGTTATCCTTGGTTAAAAGTAAGGTCATTTTTATCATATGAAACAAAAATGAAGGAGAGATTGGCAAAAGGAACTGAGGGATAGGAGATGAGCAAAGGGGAAGAAGAGAAAATTCATAGAATAGCCTCTATTTTTTTCTGTAAAATGTGAATCTTAGTTAAGGTTCTTAGCTGAGAAAGTAGGGGGGAGGAGGAATCTTGGGAGGTTGGAGGACAGATGAGTAAGTTTGGAAGCTTCACTGTAGAAAGTAGAATAGAGAGTCAATAGGGAAGTATAAAAGGATTGTCTAGTAGTAGTAGAGACCCAGTTGAGGTTATATAATGTAAATTGATAAGAGATCCCTTCAAAATGGTTGGGGGGGTTTTTGTCCTCCCTTTGATCAGCAGCATGTGTATGGTTACAAAGGCAATAAATGCTGGGAATAATCCAAAGTAAAGACTTGACTCAGTGTAATTTGCAATATAAAGAGGCTAGGAATTCAAAAGAAAAAGGATAGGATAGAGTTGAATTGATTCCCCAAGAGGTCAAGATGGGGAAAAGAAGAAAGACTAGTTAGGGAAAATGTCCTGGGAGCTAACTGATGAATCAAGGGATTGGAGGTCAGTGTGTGGATAAAGTGTAGATTATGTAACAGAAAGGAGAATAGGTGATCAGGTAAGAGGATTTCAGAATTCTTAAACATGGAGGTGACACATTTGGGAATGATGACAAGATTAAGGATAGGACCATCTTTGTGTATTTCTGAAATAGTGTGGAGCAGTAGCTACTCATGGGAGATGAGGGGCTAGAGTGCTTAAATGAGAGTCTATATGTATGTTGAAGTCCCCATAGTTTGATGGCAGAAGTTAGGGAAGAAAGAAAAATTGTGAATCACATTTTGAAACATTAAGGAAGGAAGAAGAATCACTTGGGTGTCACTGGACAAAAGCTAAAAGGATTTTGATTGGATAGTATGTATGAAGAACATAAATTTCAAAGGAAGATAAGTTACTGAGTAATAAAGGAGAGAATATGGAAGTAGCAAAGGAGAGCAATAAGTACAGTGGTACTGATACCAGGGGTAAATGTGGCCAACTAAAGATCCTAGAAGAACATGAAAGAATTCATGTAAAAGACTGACTCTGACCCTGAAACAATTTAAGGGTCAAAAAGGTTTATTCAAGTATTACTATAGTATATGTAGTATAGCAGAAACTAAGGGAAAGAAAGCCTAAAGCCTGAAGATACTGATCCTCTAAGAGGATTAACCTGTACAACCATCAGGAGCATCAACAATGACATAAGCTGTCATGAGAGGAGCAATAAGGAAAGGTACAGAAACAAGAGAGGTTATTTGGGGGAACATGCTTCTGCAGAGCAGGCTACCCTCCCAAAAAAGACAAGCAAGCAGAGTATAAGTGTAGTCACTGCATACTTGGCTTCAGTTCTGCCTATGAGGAATCATTATTCAGACTTGGGTGGAAAAAACACAAAAATTTATTAAAAAGGTTACAAGACACGGGGGGGGGGGGGGGAGATAAAAGAACAACCAAGCAGTGTTGGCTGGGCCACTGTCAGAGAAGACTGAGGTGGCCCTGAGCTCTGATCAAACCCAGGATTTTATGTCTTGCCTCTCATCCAGAGGGCAAAAGGTGAAATTCCTTCCCCTATACTGGACCCAAAATTAGGTAGAGGACAAAGCCTAAGGAGATCAGGATACAAATCAAGAATGGGGAGGGTCTCCACCACCCAAAGAGCTTTTTTTTTAGGTTTTTGGGGCGTTAAGTGGCTTGCCCAAGGCCACACAGCTAGGTAAGTATTAAGTGTCTGAGACTGGATTTGGACCCAGGTACTCCTGACTCCAGGGCCAGTGCTTTATCCACTGCCACCTAGCTGCCCCCCAAAGAGCTTTTAAGATTACAATTGTTTCTGTTACAATCATAATCTCTACTTCAAGTCAATTTACATCTCAAGAGTCAATTTACATCTCCACCCAAATTCTTTCTGTTACATTCACAATTCTCTTCATCTTTCCCCTGCATCATTCCTCCCTCCAATTTTGTTAGGACCAGATTCTTCTGGGCCTTTCAAAGTCCATTTGGAGGTGAATGTATTACAGGAAGGGCTTCATTGAAGCAGGGTCCAGGAAATGATTGGCTGGCACAGCTGGTTGACATCCTGCAGAGGCTGGTCTTGGAGCTATTCAGCTAAGAGAAACAAAACTCAAGGGAAAAAAAATTGAGCAAGCACAAACCAGAGATATTGTAAAAGAGAAGGCTATTTAACAGAGGTCCAATAATTAGGAAAAAACTAGAAGGTCTATAAGGGACAAGAATTATACTTTATAATCAATCCTAAAGGCAATATCAAAATACCTTTTAAAAGAATATGGGTTCTATTATAACAGATTCATTGATGAATGCCACATAAGTTGTAAACAAAAGCTCAAAAATAGTACAAACAAATGTACTGGAAAAGCATTTTGAAACTGCATGTGTCCAAAAAGTAATTTGCAAAATTTTCTATTTTAGCTTTGGTCATGATTAGAAGGAATAAAAATTCTAGCTGGAGAATGGATCTCTCCTTTAAAGCTGTTAAATATGCCAATAGGCATTATCCTGATCCACTGACTCATTCTCATACTTAATTATGATTCTTGTGGAATGATCATGGCAATTTGCTATTACAGAGGAGAGAGGGACAACAGGATATATTCCCTTATACAGACAATATTTTTCAGTGGGTCAGGTGAGGGAACTTTTTTTAGGTGTTTTTTTTTTAAGGTGAGGGAACTTTTAAAAGAATCTTACCCTAACACTAATACATTGTTGGTGGAGCTGTGAACTCATCCAGTCTTTCTGGAGAGCAATTTGGGATTATGCCCAAAGGGCATATCCTTTGACTCAGCAATACCACTACTGGGTCTATACCCTGAAGAGATGATAAAAAATGTTAAAAATATCACTTGTACAAAAATGTTCATAGCAGCCCTGTTTGTGGTGGCAAAACATTTGAAATTAAGTGAATGTCCTTGAATTGGGGAATGGTTTAACAAACTGTGGTATATGTATGTCATGGAACATTATTGTTCTATTAGAAACCAGAAGATATGGGAATTCAGGGATACCTGGAAAGATTTGCATGAACTGATGCTGAGTGAGATGAGCAGAACCAGAAAAACATTGTACACCCTAACAGCAACATGGAGGTGATGATCAACCCTGATGGACTTGCTCATCCCTTCAGTGCAACAACCAGGGACAAATTTGAGCTGTCTGCAATGGAGAATACCATCTGTATCCAGAGAAAGAATTATGGACTTTGAACAAAGACCAAAGGCTACTACCATCAAATTAGGGTGAGAAAGTGTCATATTATATATAATTTTATTATCTCATACTTTATTTTTCTTCCTTAAGGATATGATTTCTCTGTTATCACATCCAACTAAGATCAATGTATAACATGGAACCAATGTAAATACTAACAGAATGCCTTCTGTGGGGGGTGGGGGGAGGGAAGCAAGAATGGGGGAAATTGTAAAACTCAAAATAAATAAAATCCTTCTTTAAAAAAAAAGAATCCTACCCTAGTTGAGGTTAGGGTCATTCTTTCAAAGGTCACTTACTCCATCTGCAGCATTTAACAAACCCCATAGAGCTAAATGGCTTCATTGGCATATTGTCTTTCTATTTTCTCATACCTGATGTCAGGCAGATCAATATGTTATAATATAGCAATTTCCTATAACCAGAGTTTCAGGTGGTTTGAACACTAAGGAGAACCAAGAATGTGCCAGGTTGTAACTTGGTATTAGAAATCCAGGTGGGAAAAATCATAATTCAGTCGTTGCTTATGTAGCTAAGGATAGTGCTGTAAATGAAACACAAAACAGATTTTGAGATGTTAAAACAAAATTCCTAATTCATATATTCATATATATATATATATAATTTCTAATAAAAATTTTAATAAAATCAACCCATTTAATTATTAGCTATGTTTAAAATAACTAAACATCTCCTTCTGGCTAGGAGGTTGCCCATCATCTCCATACTTCTCACATAACAACTGGCTAGAGATTGCCACAGAGAAATCTCAAATCATCATCATTATTTTACCTTCTTCATGTTACATGGGTGCTTTTTCCCTCAAAGCAAATAACCAGTTTGATTCCAGTTTACATATATATAGCTAGAAACTTCCATACATAAACTTTTTAACTACTAGGCATTTTAAAAAATACAAATTATTACTTTCAGAATTCATTAAAACCATTAGAACATTTCAGGTAACTTTAAATTTCTAACATGTGTTATTGATTCCAATGCAATTAAACAAGGATTAAAAACAACCAGGCATTCAAGTCAATTAACAACATGAATTATTATGCATGAATCCATAGATTTATTCCAGAAGGGGGGGGTCATAATTTGTGATATTTCCCTTACCACCTTTTAAAACAATCCCATGTTAATTCCAGGCTTTAACACTACAGTGTATTTTATCAATTATATGACATTCCTCTGTAACTTTAAAGAAATTACACCAACAGTAAAGAAGACATAAGGGTATGAGAGGTTATTCTGGGGGATCATGCCACTCTAGAGCAGGCTAACTTCACAGAAAGACAAGCAACTGAACCAAGGAGTGAGTGAGCTTTTAAAAGGGCAGGAAAATGAACTAATTTAGGAATATGTTGATGGTGGCAGTAACTCAAAGTAATTAGAGATATGTAGATGAGGGGTGATAGGTCAAAGATTCTGTCCTTTCAAGATATGGCAGGGATCCATTATTTTGTTGATAGAGGTTTGGTTTTGTGTCTTGGGGGTGGGATTTATGGAGACCTTGTCAAAGAACTACTAAAAGTTCATTTACCTCATCTCATAGCTTGGCAGTGGGATAGGGAGGTGAGGGAAAGGGGTGAATGGTCAGTGTTAATGTAAGGTATATGGTCAGTGCAGAGGAACTCAAATAATTTGGTACCAAATTCATTTGAAAGTTGAGGCAAAGGTTTCTTTTCTTTTGAAGTTAATTAACAGGTCCCATTTGAGGGGGAGTCAGGGTGCATCCAAGAATCAGTTAAAGCAGGATCCAAGAGTTACTAGCTCCCAGGTTTGGGTCTAAGATAATAATCAGTTCAGGCCATTAGTTGAAGATACACTGCCTCTAATCTTTAGGAAATGTCATTTTACAAGAAAATTAATCAAAAAAAAGGCAAAAAAAATGTTTAAGAATGCCATAATTATAGGGGTCCCTAAGGAGAAAAACCAGGAGTCCCACCAAGGGAAGGAATTTGGAGAAGAATAGCAATGCAGAGAAATATAGGGAATAAAAATAATACTTTATGATTCCAACAAAGATCGGGGTCAATTAGTATTTGAATCAGTGTATCTAACATCTTATAGTAGTTCCCCAGTGCAGATCTTTTCAGTATGTAGGGGAACACTAGAAGGGAATGATGTAATTGTACCTTTGTCTCCTATTGACTACCTGATCTGATTGTGAGGATTTACCATAAAAGGGGAAAGTTGGGACATGATTATAGTATTAGAAATAATCTTTGATGATTTACTGCATATACAGCAGAATAAAACATTCAAATATTTGTTTGACTTCAAAAAAGATTCACAGCTGACAATCAACCATGCAGTAACAATATTCCACCTCATAGACAAATTCAGGAAATGAGTAGGTGGGAAACATTCTTTTTCAAAAGAACACAATAGGGAGATTAAGCCCCTGGGAATCCTGCCTTGGACTGAGGTCAAAGACCATCCTCTCAGCTTTTCCCCCTCTTGTAACTCTTCCTTAATTCATTCCAAAATTCTGATGCCTGGTGATGAAACCTACAAGTAGGAAACAAATTTAATAATGTAATTAGAAATAATTTATTTAGAATTTAGAATGTAATTAGGAATCATTTTATTGAACTAATATTAAAATAAAATTATGGTTTGTAATATAGAGCCTTAAAACTAAATAAACATGTATAAAAAAGCAATTAATTACATAAGAATAAAATAAAATGAATTTTTAAATTTTACTTAATTGTTTTTGAGAGGAGTTCCTGGCATAATAGGATGTTATTTGTCTTTTACTTTCAAAGTGCATCATGACATCAGGAAAGTGATGAAAGTGCTAAATCACCAGCCTCAACTTTCTCCTTCAAGTCATCAGGGTCCAGTAATCAGATATGGATTAAGGACAATTGAGATGGTCTTGGATGCTGTGGAGACCTTGAATTTTAAAGCTATGATCTTTCCCAGGTCAAAGTTTAACCAAGACAAAGTTCATTCAATGGAACCAGTGAATAGACACTGGCTTTGAAGTCAGGACAAGAGTTCAAATGCAGTCTCAGACATTTACTAGGGCAAGTCATTTAACCCTGATTGCCTCACATCCAGGGTCATCTCCAGTCATCCTGATTTGTATCTGGCCACTGGACCAGATAGATGGCTCTGGAGAAGAATGTGAGGCTGGTGATTTAGCACAGCACCCCCTCATTCAAATCTAATTCATGTGATTGTCATGGCATCACCCCCCCCTTTGTTATGGTCTTCTTCGGGAATGAATGAAGGACAAACATTATCAGACTTATTAGAAAAGAGAAAGGAGGTAAAGAGGTATAATAAATAACCAAATAACCACTTTGCTTAGTCCAATTAAAAAAAAATTTAGACCAGGAGGGCAAGACCCTCAGGATTTCTCAGTGATTAAGGCAGGTAAGCAAGAAATGAAACAAAGAATAGTCTCTATTTTATGGTCAAAAAAAAAAATCTGGAAGTGGAAGCACTCAGGATTCCTGATCAAAATAGAAACAATTGCTAGCTATCTTCACTCAACTAATCACCCCCCAAACAATAAGTTAATATTAGCAAGGATTTCTATACTTTTCAGGAGTTACCATGAATATGAGATTGACCTCTGTTTCATCATGATAGAATGCCACAGAGTGTCAAACAAGTGACAAGTGATAAAACATTTTTTTCTCCACCAAATGCAACAAGTAACAGGTTTGACAAGTGCTAAAGCCTACTTTTCCCCTCCCCTCCTCTACCTCAGATATGTCTGCTGTTAGATACAAATAGGTATTTGTGCATACATATAAGTATATTCATACTCACATATATATTTATACAAAATTATTCTATATATTTATTTATCAATTCTTTTTCTAAAAGCAGATAGCTTTCTTCATATGACCTTTATTGTTAATTTGGGTGTTTATAATATTCAAAATTACTTATTCACTCAAAGTCATTCTTTATTTTAGTCTATCAATTTTTTCTTTTAAAATTTTTTTCTTTTATTTTTTCCAAATACATGTAGAGATAGTTTTCAACATTCATTTTTGTAAGATTTTAACTTTTGTATTTTTTTACCTCCCTCCCTGTCCTTCCCACCATGACTGTGGGGGACTGTTATAGATTATACATGTCAAACATATTTTCATATTCATCATGTTATAAAAGAAGAATCAGAACAAAAAGGGGAAAAACCATGAGAAAGAAAAAAACATAAAACAAATTTTCAAAAGTGAAAATAGTATGCTTTGGTCTTCATTCAGACTTCATAGTTTCTCTCTGGATGTGGATGGTATTTTCTCTCAGAAGACTTTGAGGATTCTCTTTGATCATTGTGCTGCTTGGAAGAGAGCTGATCATCACACAATGTTACTGTTAATGTGTACAGTGTTCTGATTTTGCTCACTTCACTTACTATCAGTTCATATAAGTCTTTCCAGGTTTTTCTGAAATCCACCTGTTCATCACTTCTTATACAACAATAGTATTCCATCATATTCATATACCACAACTTGCTCACCCATTTCCCATTTGATGGACAACCCTGAAATTTCCAGTTTTTTGCTACTACAGAGAGAGCTGTTATAAATATTTTTTAAAAATTTATAGATTCCTTTTCTTTCTCCCTCATCACTTTGAAAATAGGCTTAGTAATGGTATTGTGGATTTCAATCCCCTGTCTAAACCACAATGCAGAGGAGAATGAGTGAAAAGAATACTGGAAGGGGAGAGGCTGGTGATACTTAGGGGGAAGCCAGGTTTCTGGAAGATCTAGCAGGTATAGTTCCCTGGAAGACTTAAAACTCTCTTCCTCTACCATAACCACAAGTGGCAGACAGCTGAGGCACTCTCTCTCTCTAGTTGTAAAGACATACTTGCCAGCCTTTTGATTGTGCATCTTCCACAGAGAACCTAAAACCAAAACCAAGGATTGGTGCATACAGCCTTGTTTCCTAGCACTATCCATGCTAATTAATTTATTTCTTTCTATCTTTTTCTGGTTTCCCAAATATTGCTTATTTTAAACCCTATTGTCTTTTTGTTATTGTTGCCTGCTTCTTTGACCTCCTTAAATTATGGATTCATTCTCTCCGTATGTCATTTAGTTACCTACACAAACTGACTTATGGTTTTGTTTCCCTTTTATTGTTACCTTTTGATTAATATTTCTTTTTTAATCTATATTCCTTGTTTCTTTTGTTTAAAGAGTCAATCAATAGACCTTTTTAGGTGGATTGTGCTAAATTCTGTAATGAAAAGACATAAGGAAAACCATCTGTACCTTCAAAGGGCTTACATTCAAATGGGAAGTCAAGATATACATGCAAAAGTATAGTCAGAATCTATGGGTTCTAGCATCTATGGGTTCAAAAAAAGAGTTCATAGAGAAAGTGACCCTTGAACTGAATTCTGAAGGAAACTAGAGATTCCAAGAAGTGGAGGATGTTTCAGGTATAGGGAAGTAACAGTAAATTAGAGACAAGACCTGATCCAAATCTTCCTAGCTTCAAGGTATCTCTCAATCTACTACACCACACTGTCTCTCAAACCATGGCCCTGAAAACTGACAGGTGTATAGTGGGGTTAAGCACAGATGCTTTATAATCTCTAAGTCTGAAGGACATCCTTTAGCAATTTATAGATTCATCAGACCTTGTGCTTAGAATTTGAAGTCCTGAATTTGAATTCTAGTTCTGATTCGCTACTTGTGTGACCTTGGGCAAATTACTTTATCTTTTTAGTTTTCTAATTTGGAAAATGAGAGTACTGGACTTTAAAATCTTTAAGATACCATTCTAATCTGAACCAATGATCATTACCTGATATCATACCTTTCAAAATTTGTCATTAGAGCAAGAAAATCAAAGGTACAGTGAGAACTTAAGACACTGATAGAAAGGTAGTAAGGGGAGGGGGAGGATGGTCATAGGCAAGAGAACTTATCTGGGTTTCCTACTTGGTAAGTAAGTAGAAAATGTTTCCTATTTGGCTTTGTATATGTAAAATTCCTTAAGCTAAGCAGTAGAATACAGACAACACTCTTAATCAGATTACCCTACTTAACAATAAATTAGCTTTGGTGCCAAAATTCCTTTAAAAAGCCACTTGAGACTTCCTTCTTCATCTCCTTCCAAGAACACTATGTAATGTAAGATTTTGTTGTAAAATGGAATGAGGAAAAATTCAGTAACTCAGTATGGGGTTTTACAGATTTTTATTTTAATGTTGTGCAACCCACATATAATGAATAGTTTTATGATGAATTAGGTCATGCTGCTTTCTATTAAACACACTTCTCATAGTATTGTATTCTTTACTGAGACATGACTCAAAACACAAAAATACCTCTATAATGTAACAATATTCTAATACCAGTTTCAAGTCTAGGATTAGCCAAGGCTTCTAGGAATATGTTACACTCACGTGGAAGTCTATTCAAACTTGGAAGATGAAAAACCTTGAAGTCCATTCTTTTTCTAAATCTGTAAAATACTATTCTGTGAAAGCACTATGCTTTGAGAGCTCTAGAAAATACCTGTAATTCTTAATCCTATTTAATACCTCTGCTTCTAAACTGGAAATTTAGTATCCTGGTCTCTTCCTGAGCTAACCATTCAAGGAAACCCTTCCAAAATCACTCACGATTGTGTTTTCTTTTTCCTATAAAGCAACTTTCCAATAAAACTATGTGAGGTGACTATGGGTTCTCCAACTCTTCTATCTGCTGCTTATGGATATTATTATCTTATAGTGATCATTATGCCTTGCTAGGTATGGAGGAAAAAAGTATTTTTTCAGCCTACTTAAGTCATGATTACACTCATTTACTATCATGGAATTGGAGATAATGTACTTCTTGTAACTCAGATAAGTGTGGTGCAAAGCCTTCCAAAAGATCTACTTTAAAGTTTCATTAAGCAGATGGAGATGACTGTAGGCTCTTGAAGTCTATGCCAATGAAATATAAACTCTTTCATGTTTTGAGAATTATAAAATACTACTGAGCAAGTAAAACTTTGCTCCAAGTTGACCATATCTAGGAGACATACTTCCTCCGCCTACAAGAATCCCATGGTGTCTACCATTCCTTACCTCACCTTACAATACTGTTGGCCTATGCATCATAGATAATGGTCGTACACCAGCACCTCATCTCAAGTTCCTCATAGTTCACCTCTTTTATTGACACCCTTTATTGGTTGTGGAATCAGAAGTACTGATGGCTCAGTAGAGATACAAAAGGAAACTACTTACCTTCTTACTCTTTCTTCCTTTCTGGATATGGAAACTGAATGGTTGTTTGAAACTGCTTCTCAAGATGTTAGCACCAAACTCCTGAGGATGAGGATCAGACCATCTTCTTTCCCAGGAAAACTACTCTGACAATCCAATTTATGCAGAACAGTCAACAATAACCAAGGAATTCTGGCCTTGGAATGCTCCTTACCCTCCTGGAGAGCCTCCTCCAGCACCTACCAAACTACTTGAGAGGAACCTTCCAACAGTTCAGGAAAGCAGGTGGTGACAGGGAGTTGAGCAAATTTTTTTACCACCCAGTTAGGCCACTCCTCCTTGATATTTGTAGGATTCTTCCTCAAACTTAACCAATACAGGAGCCACAAGGCCTTCTCTCATCTCCTCTAACCTGCTAAGACCATGTCAAAAGCCAGCATCCTCCTATTAAATTGTGAGCTCCTTAAAAGGGAAAAGACTATCTTTTGCCTTTGTTTGTTAAACACTTGGCACAGTGCATAAAATGTTGTAGATGATTGGTAAATGGCTATTGACTGATTGACTAGGTCGGGTTTGGTGCTAGGATGAAATTGGGTTCTGTAAGTCATTGAACATTTATCAGTCAATTAATAAACATTTATTAAAAAGCCTTCTATATGCCAGGCCCTAGGGATATAAAAGTGGGTAAAGGACAGTCCTGGCCCTCAAAGAAGTATATTCAAACATTCAAACAAATTCTACAAAGCAAGCTATATACAAGATAAATAGTAAATAATTAGCAGAGGAAAGGCATTAGAATTAAGAAGAGCTAGGGAAGGTTTTTCAATAAAATATGAGATTTTTAGCTGGAACTTAAAAAAAAAGTCAAGGAGGTCAGTAGTCCAAGTAGAGGAGAGGATCGTTCCAGGCATTGAAGATAGCCAGAGAAAATGTTCAGAATAGAGAGATGGAGCATCTTTTTCATGAAGCAGCCAAGCATCCAGTGTCATTAATTGAAGGATACCTATTGGAAATAAGGTTTAAAAATACTGGAGAGGTAAAGGGGCTAGGTTATGAAGGGATTTAAATGTCAAACGAAGTATTTTGTATTTGATCCTGGAAGCAATAGGAAGTCACTGGAGTTTATTGAGAAGGCAAGTGAAGAGACTTGCACCTGCCCTGGAAACAAGAGGACCTGAGTACAAATCCAGTCTCAGACACATAGGTGTATGAGAGCTGAGGCAAGTCACTGTTTGCCCCAGTTATGCATCCATTAAATGAGGCAGAGAAGGAAATGGCAAATCACTCCAATAACTTTGCCAAGAAAACTCCAATGGGGTCATAAAGATTTAGACATGACTAAAATGACTCAACCAAAAATGTATAAGAATAGACATAAAATAAGAGAAAAAGAATAGATTGAATAAGCACAACATAGCAAAGATATTCAACTAAATCCCTTAGCCTCTTTGGACTTTGCCTCATTGATTTGATCTAGAAATTGCTTCTGGTTAGTACATTATCAGGGTATGGTGACTCCATCCAAGTGGTCTCTGGAAGCCACCAAGTCTATGAAACCTCTACTCCATAAATCTGGGGACATAAAAGATCTAAGCTCATGTAGCTGAGTAAATCAAGTGAAGTTTGGGAAGGAAGTTATGTGAGAAAAGCTGCTTCAAGAAAATGCTAGTCCCATCAGAGTTATTGGCTTTTATCATGTACCCAAAAGCAACAATATCATTGGACACTTGATCATCATATCTCTCATAATTGACAAAAGCAAAATAATCACTGCAAAGACAGTTAAAATTTGTGAACAGAAAATGAAGAGGGGAAAAAAAAGTCTATGAAAAACTTAATGAGATTTTTCCACAAGAGGTCAACCTATTCTTTAACAATTAGCTACCTTGAGGTGAGAGGGGACACGGTTAGAAGAATGGAGGGGGAAAAATGACTGAGGTTTCAGAAATTAAAGAGATCAAAGACTTGTAAACTTTTCAAAAGGTTATATATCATAACCACTTGAAATGTGCCAGATATAGTACACTTCAATAGACCTTTTTTCTCTTCATTGTGATTACTTCCATTGGTGCATATTCATGCTCTTCTTAGATAATTCACAGAAGATGGAATCATTTACCTATAGATTTTTTGACATTTTGTTGTTTCAAGTGGACCATCTATTCCATCTTCTTCTAACCTTTGCTTTTCTATATATAATTGACCACTTCCTTTCCCAATATTATTTTAATGATATCCCTTAAATCACTTTTTTTAACCTTCAAGTAATCATTGGAAATATACTGCAACTTACTTGTTCCCAACAAAGCATGTCTTCATTGTTCTTTGGACATCTTGCAACTTAGATTTCTTGGAGTGCCCCAGAGAACATTTGTCTTCATAAAGATGGTTCTTTGTGTTAGTAGTTTTCGAGGGAGTGTTGGGGCACTATCTTCTGTTTGCAGATGATTGTACACTCAGTGTAGCCTCTGAAGCTGAGATGCAACAAAATATGGATTGATTCTCTCCTGCTTGTGCTCATTTTGGTCTAACAATTAACACCGAACAAACACAGGTACTCCATATGCCAGCACCACACTATCCGTGAGTGGAACCCTCAATTACAGCAAATGGAGAAGTTGTGAGTCCTATGGACAAGTTCACTTACCTTGGCATGTCCTTTCCAAGAAGGTACACATCGACAATGAGGTTGACACATGCATTGCCAAAACTAGCTCAGTATTTGGGAGACTCCTAAAGAAAGTGTGGAAGAGAAGAGGGATTAGACTGACTACCAAACTGAAGGTCTATAGAGTAGTTATGCTTATGCCTGTGAAACCTGGACAGTCTACCAGTGTCATGTCAGGAAACTGAATCATTTCCATTTAAAATGTCTTAGTAAGATTCTGAAGATCACCTGGCAGAAGACACCAGACACTGACGTACTTTCTACAACTAAACTGCCTAGCATTCCAATATTGCTAGAGAGTGCAACTATGATGGGCTGGGCATGTTAGAATACCAGACATACACTTGCCAAAAAAGTTATTTTATGGAAAACTCACACAGAGGAAATACTCACAAGGGAGTCAGAAGAAGTCCTACCAGGACACCCTGAATGTCTCATTGAAGGACTTTAGAATTGATTGTACAGCATGGGAGACACAGACATGGGACCACTCAGCATGGTGTGCCTTCATCAAGTGAGGGCATGTAGCTCTATGAGGAAGGCAGAATTGAAGCAGCTCAAAGGAAACATGATACACCAGGTATTCTCATGGACTATCTGTGCCCAAACTGTGACAGAGCATTCCAAGCAATAGTGATGTCGTTTTGGTCTTCTTCAATAATGAAGGACAAGAACCAACCAACCAAGCTTTGGATCACTGGGGGAAAAAATTGCATTTTTCCACCTTCTTCTTTAGTTCTAGGCCTAGCTCATTATATCTCTGTGGTGGCTGTTATAGTCTGTAGAACACCCATTTTTTTATCCACTTTTAAAATCAATTTTTTTTATTAATCATAGATCTGCTTGAAGAAATGCCATAGTATCCTGCAACTTTATACCATACAACATTATCTACAAACAAAATCATTCAAAGAACTTTACCATCTACAGAAAATTCCTCCCCTATGAGAAGACATCCATAACCCACTCTTTCACAGAGGTGGGAGTTACACAGGTGTGATATTTTTGCATGTGTTTTGGGGACATTTTCAAAATATTGATCATTTGAGCTGCCTGCTGTTTTCTTTTTTCACCTCCAAAAAATACTATTTGTCATGTGGAATGACTCTCTGGGAGAAGGATGGGGATAGATATGTGGGATACTATGATGATGTAAATAAATAAAACATTTTTAAAAAAATGTATCTGTGCCAATTATCCTCCCTGAAAATGGCAAGTGCTTTTACTAAACAAGACAACACAAGAAAGTATAGGTATCTTGTGATCTTCCTTTCTTCACTCATACAAGGATTGCCCGTATCAATGAGATCCTAGATCTACTAAAACATAGAAAAAATGTATTGAAAAGACTGCTATGATTAAAGAGATCAATATCCTAATCTTATGTCAACCACTAATACTTGTGCCTTGATAAAATAATTTAAACTTTCTGACTCATCATCCTTAAAATGATGGCTCTGCCTTCTTCACTGAGTTGAATAGTCAAATGCATCTAGGAATATAAAAGAGGGATTATCAAGGGAACCCCAGAATCTGCTTGACAAAAGGACCTCCTATGGAGCAAGACACACATGAGGCAACATGCCCTTGGCTCAAAAGTGAAATGTGCATGACCAGTGGCTCCTGGTGTGAAATTGATTATTGATTGATTAGTAGTTGAGTTATATTAATTACAGCAATAAGCACTGTAGCAAATTTATAAATGATTAGATTTAGAACTATTTTATATAGACTTTAGTGGTATGATACTTGATAGGAGACTCTGTACATAACTTTGAGTGAATCTGCCTTGTCAAGGAGATGAAGAGGAATGAAGGATGATTCTACTTAGTTATGGGATGCTTTTCCTAACACTGAGTTTCTGTAGCAGTAGAAAGTATGGGACCAGGGACTTTCCAAGGATGTCGACTGACTTTCTGTCCCTGTTACCATCTGGAATATCCCTTTTGCAAATCAGCATAATTATGAATCAATCACAGTCTTGGTTTAATCGGTACCAACTGACATTATATAATTAACTTATGTAACCAAACTGAGGGATGATTGACCTCTATTACCAGCAATTTCTAGCTTTACCATTAAGCAGATTATGCTCAGATTTTTGTGTGTCCCTAAGGTTATCTCAAAGCTGATTCCTGATTGAGACAGGAAGAGTAGCCCCTTCATTAGGGGTAGAAAAGCTTAGCCTCTCTTTCTTTGCAGTGTTGGTAGTTGAGGATATAGATCCTTTATGTAGCCACTGGCTACTTAAGTTCCATTCTGCTTATGAGGAATCATCATTCAGACTCCAGAAAGCAAGGGTAGAAATAAAACAAAAATTTATTTAAAAGGTTACAAGACATAGGAAGGACTAGGGGGGAGAGGGGGAGGGAGAGAGGGAGAGGGGGACCTGGAATTAGGTAGAGGGTAAAGCCTAAGGGGATTAGGGTACAAATTTTACATTAAACTATGAATCAATGGTACATTTTACAATTGTTTCTCTACTTGTGTCAGTCAATTTACATCTCCAACCAGTTTTCTTTGTTACTTTCACAATTCTCTTTATCTTTGCCCTGCACCATTAAGACTGAAAAGAGACTTTTAGAAGAAGGAAGATTTCTCTTCTCTTCTTTCTAGGAGCAATGGTGACAGGATGAAGGGAGAAACCAGAGTGTGAGTAATAGATTTTGGTTCCAAAATTTCATATAAAGAAATCTGATAAAATTACTCTGTGTTAACTATTTTTTAAAAAGTAACTGAGAGCATAAATTTTTCACTATCCTACTTGTATTTATTTCTCCAGTGAATTCCAAATTCTAAATTATCTCTATGTCTAAGGACTTAGGTAAGAAAATTCATCAAAGTTCTTTATTCTCCTTTCACTGCTTCTGAGGCACATACATATTACTTAACTGAAAATTTAAAAGATATTAGAAATCAGACAATTAATATAGACAAAAGAACAATTCTGATATCAATTCAGTTATTAATGGGGAGTTTTAAGTACATCCTACAACATCTAACATTTTAATGAAAAAGACTTACAAAGCTAAGTTCAAATTAAAGAAATTTTAGTATGAGCCTTTAAGAATTAACTTTTTTTTCTCATTACCTAAGCTTTGTTTCATGCCTTAGAGATAAGGAAGCAGGCTTGGTATTTGTGGTGATTATGTTCCTGTTGATATGTTAATGTGTCCTTTAGAGAAGTGTAAAAGTTTCTTTCATTAGTACCTTAAAGACCTATTGTCTCTGGGCAAAAAGGTCTACATAACCTAGTTTTCCTCCTTCCTTCACTATCTCAAAGAGAACTCTGTAGGGGGAAATCCTAAAGGACTAAAAAAAAAAACCTTCACTTGGGCAAAGCTGTCCAATCATCACTAACTGTAATCTTGGGTAAATCATTTCACCTTTGTGGGATTTGGTTTCCATACTGATAGGGTTGAACTAAAAGCAAATCGGTTGCTTCCCAACCCTTATTAAACTTTAGTATAGCAAAGTATACAAATCCTCTAACTTTTTCTAATCAAAATTATTTCTCCCCTTGTAAATATAGTTGTCCTTCATTTTTGAATAATACCATGATATCAAGTGTTATAAATGACTGGTGACTACTTAATCCAGAGTGATTAAAGTGAGAGAGAGGTCTGAGAAATCCCAGAGAAGAAGGTCTTTTATGCACTTTGAAAAGCTCTTGTTCCTGCCCCTTTGTGCCCGTCATTGGTTGGGGTCACAATCTAATTGATACATTTGTCTCCATACATTTCTCCACCACCCTCATTATACTAATGAGAAGAACAGTTAGATCTCCTTGAGCATGCCCAAAGGAGAAGACCTTAGAAAGGTGGGTCACACCCACCTAATCTCAGTTTTTGATCAGATTGAGTCTTTTGACTTTAACTCCTGCCCAGAGGCAGAGCCCAGTCTTTGTAAGGTAAACTAACAATTCTCCCTTCACATTCTTGTGGAACCCAAACACCCATATATCCCTCACATCAGGGATACCCTTTCAGGCACATAAATTGGATTTGAGTGAAAGAGTGATATGCTAAGTCATCAGCCTCACTTTCTCCTCCAGAGCCATCAGGGTCTAGTGGCCAGATATAAATAAATCAGGACAACCGGAAATGGCCCTGAATGTGAGACAATCAGGGTTAAGTGACTTGACCAAGGTTACATAGGACATGTTTGAGGCTAAATTTGAACTCAGGTCCTCTTGACTTCAGGACCAATGCTCTACCCACTGTACCCCTAGTTGCCCCTAGAGGTGGGGTGGACAGAATGATGGGTTGAGGCAGCAATGAGCTTTATAACTGAAAAAAAAAAATAATAAAATAAATGACCCTTACATGATAGTAGTTGAGCTGGTAGTTATAGACATGATAAAAATGATTATGAATTCAGTAATACTTTTAAATTTATTTCTATTTTATTCATCACAATAGCATCAACATACATTTAAAAATTCTGATGTATATATATATACATATATATATATATATGAAAAACATCAGTATACAGAAGACATGTTTGCCTTTTTGTTATACTAATTCATACTGCATATTATTTTATTTATGCTAAACAGACACCAAAATGACAAGCTTATGAACTGGTAGATCTTTTATCATCTTTGACCCACAGACTGGAATCCACTACACTATGGTGGATAATCTTGTACCATATCCAAACACTTGATTTTGTCATGTCTCCATGCGGAATTTAAGACCCACCCATACTCTTTGGCCAGTACTGGTGAGTGGAAAGATTTAAGGGACTCTTCTTTCAGAACACTTCTGATTTAGTATTATGTTCCATTGTTGAGCTGAATATTAAATTTTGAATGAGCATTCTGAGGTACCAGTAAACTTGGGAAATCTGCAAATGCTATGAATCAGGGATTGATTTATTACTTTGTGATAGTCTATACATAAGAGAGCATTGGGGGAAAAATATTAACAGTGCATTTTAAACTTAAAACCTTCCATGGGTACTTCTCAGACAGACACACATACATACATACACACCCAGGGCCAGTTTTTAAACATATAATACATTTAAATCTCAGTAGATCGGAAAATTGATAACAAGTTCTGAGGCTTTGGGTATATATGTGTGATTTTTATGTGAGTTTGATGATGGGAAAATGCCCTGGGGGGAGGGGCTTAAAGATTGGATTCATTCTAAGTGAAAAATTCAGACCATCTGACCCTGGAGGTAAGAAAGACTTAGATTTAATTCACAGAGTTATAAATAAACCAGTATACTCTCTTCCCTCAGCAGAGCTGGAGAAAAAGTATGAGCAACCTGCAGCCACTCAAAACTTTCCCATTGTGATGCCAAATTATGGGAAGAAGTAATTGGCTCAAAACAGAAAAAGGAAAGAAACTAAGCTTACCGGAGTATGGAAAGAATCCATTTATTAATGGTTCTTGCAAGACATGGTTGCCCCTTAGCCAGAGGCACCCCAAGTCTTGGTAATACTCAAAATTATATAGACCTTTGCTTCTCCCCTCTGAGTCCTAATAGGTCCTCATTATCAGACGTATATTTTTGAAAAAAAAAAATTTTCTGGAGGTACATTCTTAAGACACACCCACCCTTCAGAATATAACTAAGCAGGCACACCTGTAAAGGTCTTGAACCCTAGGTTCTTTCTTTTTTTTTTTTTTAGGTTTTTGCAAGGCAAATGGGGTTAAGTGTCTTGCCCAAGGCCATACAGCTAGGTAATTATTAAGTGTCTGAGACCGGATTTGAACCCAGGTACTCCTGACTCCAAGGCTGGTGCTTTAACCACTACGCTACCTAGCTGCCCCCCTAGGTTATTTCTTAACCAGTCTGATTCAGTTCAAGTCCTCCCCACCACCACCCCACCTCAGAAAGGCAACTTGATGTCTGGTGAGAGGGGCTTCACATAGCTCACAAATTACTCAAAATTCCTTTTTAATTTCTTTCCTTTTGTCTAACATTTTCCCTTCCTGTAAACAGGTTGGCATCTTTCAGTCTCTTCAAAGACCAAGTATCCTCACAGACACCTGTGGGATTCTTACAATACCCTCTCATTCTTTAGAACTGTGCCTGTCTTCTCTCTGCCATCTTGGCTGGAAGTCCCATATATCCTCTCATTCTTGTGGACTACAAAACATCTAGATCTTTCTCACAATTTCTCCCTTTAAAAAAAAAAGCAACTTATTTCCACACCTTCCCAGTAGCTTCTTCTTCACATTTCTTAAGCATCAGCTCACATTCCTCATTATTAGCAACGGTATTGACTTTGTTTATTAAGATTTTTACCTCTTCATTGTCAAAGATGTATATCCAACCTAGTTTATTAAAAGAATCCTATACTATTTGGGTTATCAACTGAATCATACATGGAAGGCATAAAGATGATCCCATTTAGAGTCAGCAGGTTCCACCATGAACCTGTGAACCAATTTATCCAAGAGGAACTGAAAAGGCTTGTCCAGGTTTGAACTCGAACACACTCTAACTTTCTGATATCCTTACTTGCACATTATCATCTATTTTTAGGCAACAATTTGACAGATTCAATTTGCCACAAACTCCCCCTACCTCAGCTAAGAGGTAATCTAATACCAATCTATGTTGCATTATTGCTTCCCTTGTCTGTGTGGCTTGATCAGCTAGCAAGTCCATGGCCCTGGCTGTTTTGATTGGCAATTATTTCCACTATAGCCTGATAAGTCTATTCAGGATATAAATTGAGGTTCTATAACCCCAACTCCCATCTTGTGCCCAAGTAGCAGGTCCATAAGTATGGATAATTCTTTCTCCAGGCCACATATCTCCCCAACTGTTAGCATCCCCAGTCTCAGTTAATAAGGTATCTATACATCTTTTCTCTATATATAAATCATCATATAGCCTCACCCCAAATTATTCCCCTCCTTCTTCTTACAGGAAGAAAAATTGTGGTCTTACCTATATATAACAATTTCCAGACCAACCTTTGAACAAATGGGTATATGCAGTGGTTCCACAAATCCAATAATATCCTCTTAGTGCTGGCTGATCATCTAGGGATATAGTTTTCCAGTTCCCAACAAATGGATAATACTGCTCATCTTTACTTCTGAGGGTCCCTCCTTGATAAGCCATATAATCATGATGATAGTAGGTACAGTTCCAAAACTGTTGTTCCTCCTCCCACTGGTAAGTTTTTATACCAATGTATAATACTTTCTGGCTCCAAAATTGATCAAAATAAATCCCTGAATTCTTGCCATTGGTTACCTACCTCAGGAATAACTAACATATCTAGTAATGTTACCTAAATTATTTTTCTTGGGGGCATCTAGGTGGCACAGCAGATTGAGCACTGGTCCTGGAGTCAGGAGTACCTGAGTTCAAATCCAGCCTCAGACACTTAATTACCTAGCTGTGTGGCCTTGGGCAAGCCACTTAACCCCATTTGCCTTGCCAAAAAAAAAAAAACAAACAAACAAACCTAAAAAAAATTATTTTTCTTGTAAAAGGTCATCTCAGAACTTTGCAAGTTCACACTAATTGATAATCATAATTTCCCCTAAGGAGTCATCCAGTTTGTACATCTTTACAAGGGATCCAGGTACCATCATTACATTGCACATGAGTCTTGGTCCACCTACCTCTATAAATTGTACAGTCCAGAGTATATGTATTCTGCTTCCAGACACAAGTCCATAGACATTTGCTACTTCCCAAAATATTCCCAAAATATTATCCTGCTGTAAACAATAGTCACCCTGAACTGACTCTGTCACATGCTACTGATGTGGACCAGAACCCTGTGCCATGATGCACTTCTGACTGGGACCTGAGATCCAGGCCAAATTCAAGGGGACTGGTACCCAAGGTCAGAAATGCAACAGTTAGTCACACCAAATGATTGGGCAATGACTTCTGTCAACTGAATGTCCTTTTCTCCTCCCCCCAGGAGGCAGGAGCAGGGTCTGTTTATGCAGTAGTCACCAAGCCAGTAAGGACTAGCATAAGGGAAGTAGACATCATGGTGTCCTTCAGCAGATCCCACCACTTTCAGTACCCTGATTTTCCAAATCAAGATGAAACTCTCCCTATGTAGGATACAAAGACTTATACACAATAAAACTCTGTCACACAATAATCCAAACCTCTTTTCCTCTCAATGTAGTATGTCTTCCACATCACCCTCTTTTTTTTTTGACACAATGTGAAAACAGGAAAAACAATTCCAAAATAAAAACATTTCCAACAGTGAATTAGTCCAGTATTGACAGTTCTTAGTGTTTTTTTGAAGAACATTCTGAACCTTCTAGTCTTGGGGTTCCTTTACTGGTTCTTTCACCTTAGGAAAGTGAGTCAACCCCACTCTGCCGTCAGCATAGCAGTCTCTGCAGTTAAAAGAAGCAGAACAGTCCATCCCAGCTTGGATCAAGTTTCAGTTCTCTCCATGTCTTTATAAGCACTCAATCACCAGGTTTGAAGGGATGTTCTGGAAACTCCAATGGAGGAATCTGAGCCAAGAGACCTTTACGCCAAAGATCTGTTAGGGACGGTGAAACTGCCAGAATATAATTCCTTAAAAATTTATCTTTAGTTTGCAAAGTAGAGAGTTCAATTCCCCTTCCCATATAAGATAACCTGAACAGCATTTCATAAGGGGACAAGTCAATGTCTTTCCTAGGGGTTATCCTAATTCTCAACAGGGCAGTTGGGAGGCACTTGGTCCAAGGCAACCTAATCTCAAACCCCAGCTTTGATAATTGATTCTTTAATGTTTGATTCATCCTTTCTGCCTTCCCTGAAGAAGGATGCCATGAAACATGAAATTCCCACTGTATACCCAGGCAGCTCATAATATTTTGTAAAACCTTTGATGTAAAATGCATCCCATTATCAGAGTCAATCCTTTCCAACAACCCAAACCAAGAAATAATTTGCTCTAAGATTGCCTGACTCCAGAGGCAGTAGCTAAACTCAAAAGGTAAGCCTCCACCCAGCCAGTAAGGTGATCTACTATGACCAATAAATACTTTAATCTCCCCACAGATGGTATCTCAGCATAATCCATCTGAATGCTCTGGAAGGGCCTTAAACTGATCTCCCCCCCCCCCAAATACCAGTTTCCTCATTATTTTTTATTAATCCCTTGGCATATTAGGCATCTTCCAGCAACTCACTTTCCAACTGTGTAAATTCCTTTTGCACCCATAAAGCCTTAAGAAAACATCACACATTGCTGATGGAGGATTCCTAATATTTCTCTAGCTATTTATTCAACATTAAACTTTCATCAGGAAGTATCCACCACCCCTCTACTATTTTAGTTGCCCCAATTTTTGTTAATTCCCCCTCTTCCTTTGCATTGAATATTGGGATTGATTCTGGGGGTGGAACTTCTGGAATAAGGACCATCATCTTAGCCTCAATTGCTTCTAGAGAAGCCCATTTTTCTTCCTCATCAGCTAATCTGATCCCAATCATTTCAGGAGAGTTTCCCTTTTGATGACCCCTTATATGTACCACAGCTATTTCTGTAGGGAGGAGTAAATTTTCTAATCTGTTTAATTCTCCATGTACCAAATCTTTTCCTCTGCTATTAATTAGCTTCCTCTCCTCTCAGATTTTCCCCAAAGGTGTGCACTACTCCAAATGCATATTTAGAGGCAGTGTAAATGGTTTCAGATTTCCCCATCCAGAATTCTAAATTCCTGATTCAGAGCACAGAACTCACAGTTTTGTGCAGACCACTCCCTAGGGAGGGGTCCAGATTCTACCACATGCCAGCAATCCCCATCTTATAAAAGCATACCCATTTCGGTATTTACCCTCTATCACCCCGGAGTACCCATCAATAAATACCCTTCTCCCTATTTCAAAGGGAATCTCTCTTATGGTCTGCCACATTTTGGTATGGCAATTTACTAAATCAAGACTCCCCAAAGCTCTCCCTTCTTCGAGAAAGATGCTGGGTTCAAATGACAGTCTCTAGTTAGAATAAGATCATCCCTTTCCATTAATATAGTCTCATATTTCGGAATTCTTGAATCTGTCAACCATCTCCCTACCTTTTGGTTCAGAATAGCTTGAACCTGGTGTGGAGTACACCTCCACTAGTGCACCTCCAAAGGTTAGCTTCCTACTCTTCTCTACTTATACTGCAGTAGCTGCCACTGCTTGGAGACACTCAGGCCACCCCTGGGATACAGGATCCAATATTTTGGATAGAAATGTTACTGGTTGACCTTGCTCTGCCTGGGATTGAGTCAACACACCTGGCTATGTTTCCTGATCTACTGAAACAAACAGATGAAATGGTTTGTCTAAGGTAGGCGAAGCCAAAACTGGAGTCTGGACTAAGATTTGCTTCAATCTTTGAATGTCTTTCTCCTCCTCCTCCCACATTAAAGTTTCAAGTTCTTCAACTAGTAGTTTCCTATACAGTCTTTAGGTTTTCAAGGCATAAGACTCAATCCACAGTATACATAACCAACCAATCCCAGGAATCTCCTAAATTCTCTCTCAGTAAGAGGGAGGATGCCCTGGATGCATTCTAGACTAATCTTCCTACTCCCTTTACTGATTAAATGACCCAAATACCTTACCTCCTCAGGGAATTGCAATTTCTTTGGGGAGACCCTCAAACCCTGTTTCTCTAAGTAGTTTAACAACTTAATTGTAGCCTCTGATACCTCAGTCCTTTTCCACCCTGAGAGCAACAAGTCATCCATGCACTGAAGGAGCTCTTGATTGGGTTTAAGGAACAAGAGCCCCTGAACTCTCTAGTCTTCTTCATTAAAAATCATGAGGAGAGCCACCACCACTACGGTCTCCTTTCTCCAACTCATGGCATTCTCTCTTAAAATGTCCTTCCTTTCCACAATGACAACACTCATTCTTCCCACTCCACTTTCCTTTCATTCCTTTGTCTCCATTCCCCCAGTCTTCTTTTTTCTCTGATCCCCTCTGATCCTCACTTCACATGGGTTCTCCTTTAGTTACTTCCCTAACAGTTTGGATCATAAATCTGGTCTTCTTTTTCTGTTTCTCATCTTCCCTTCCCAACATAATAAACCTTCTGTGCTTCCCTTAAAAACTCAAGTGGCCATGTGATCCATCTCTCTAACTTCTGCAATTAGGCCAGGTATTGGTAACAAAATTCACCCTCAACATGCCCTCTGTCATCTGATCCTGGAGATCCAACCCTAAACACCTTCTTACATTTCCCCTCATTCCCTCAAGAAGTCTAGAGGGTACCTCATCTTTTTCCTGAAATACTTTGAAAGTTCTGTTTAAATTTTGGGATTTAAGACAGCCTCATTCCTGCAATAATGAGGTCACTTAAATCCTACATCTGCCTCCTATGGACTAGGTTATTATTATCCACCCTGGATCTGTATTTGGATATTTTACTTCTGCAGGTAGAACCCCTGAGGCTGGGAATGGCTCTTCTCCCACCTGTCCATAGCTGCCTTACAAATCACCCCTCTCTCTTCCTCAGTAAACAAAATATTCAGGATTGCCATTAATTATCCCCAGGTGAAGAGGTTAGGCCCCCCAAAACTGCTCCAATTGTTCAGACAGCCCCTCAGGATCGTCTACTAAAAATTTCATTTCCTTCTTGAAATCTTGAACCTCTGTGGTGGTCAGAGCAGCATTCACATATCCTCCCTCTGCCTTGTCTTCCCATGGGAACTTCACACAATGGAAATAGGGATGCCTGGTTAATCTGGAAAGGAAAGTTTTCTACATTCATTTTACATCAGGCCAGTTCCTTTCTTAATCTGGAATATGGTTTTACTTCATCCCGTTTCCACCTGGTCCTCTCCCTTAGGGGCCTCATCACCCATTCCCTCCTCTCTAGTACCAGTAGGAAGACTTGAAGCAGGCTGAGGATCAGCAGGAAATGTAATGGAAGGCAGGGGTAACACTGCAAGAGGATCCTACTTATGCTTCTTGCCCCTTCCCTGCTTATCCAAAAATAATTTAGTATCCCCATTTATCCAGCATGCTGCATATTCTACTTCCCCTTTATTTAGAGAGATTTCGCTATTCACAAAAATATTTAGAATTTGGCAAACCCAATCCTCTTCAGATCTGAATTTGGGTCACCACACCACCTGTCTCTGAATGGGGGTCTTAGGCCATCCAAAACAACAGTATTTACATCTCTTCTCTTTCTCCCTGAGAGCATTTCTGCTATCCCAGCTAGCCAGCATTCGCCCCAATGGACTATTTTGGGGGAACACTCGGGGGGGTTTCTCCCCTTCTCTCCAAGGCACCTTCCCTTTTGATCCTAGGCCTTCCATAACCAGGATTTCCTTCTCTCCCCACCCTACCCCCCCATCCCCAAAACACTTCTAGTGACTGAACTCTTCTACCTTCTAAAGACTGGACTCTTCTACCTGGAATGGGGACTTCTAAGCCCATGAAAGGCAGTCCTACCTTACAGGATCAATTCTGCCATCCCTTCTTCTTTAATTGTTCCAGCACTCCACCCAGTCAACTCCAGGATCTCAGGTTTTTCAAAGATTCACCAACGAAAACCCCTGAAAGGAAATGGGGAACTCCTTAAATCAGTAGCAGGAGCGCTATTTCCCACACACTTCTCCAGGGTCACAATCCCTGAAAGAGCCACAAAAGTTTGTTATGAATAAACGAGTATACTCTCCTCCCTCAGCAGGGCTAGAGAAAGAGTTTGAGCAACCCAAAGCCACTCAAAACTTTCCTGCTATGATGCCGAATTATGGGAAGAAGGAATTGGCTCAAAATAGAAAAAGAAAAGAGATCAAGTTTACTAGAGTATGGGAAGAATTAATCCATTTATTAATGGCTCTTGCAAAACATGAATGTCCCTTGGCCAGAAGCCCCCCAAATCTTAGAAATACACAAAATTATATAGGTTAGAAGAACTTTGCTCTTCCTCTGTTAGTCCTAATAGGTCCTCATCATCTGAGGTACCTTCTTAAGACACACCCATCCTTCAGAACCTCACTAAGCAGGCACACCTGTGAAGGTCATGGGCCCTAGGTTCTCAGCCCTCAGAACTGGATGTCTGGTGAGGGGGCTTCATTTAGCTCACAAATTAGTCAGAATTCCTTTATAATCACCTTTCTTTTTGTTTAACTTTCCCCCTTTCTGTAAACAGGTTGGCATCTTTCAGTCTCCTCAAGACCAGGCATCCTGGCTTTTGTAACGTATTATCCTCACAGATACCTGTGGAAGTCTTGCAATGTCATCTCTCATTCTTTTACTCTCTCATTCTTGTGGGGAAAGAAAACCATCTAATTCTTTCTCACAACAAGTTGTACAAAGGCTCACAGGTTACTTACAAAATTTCACAAGTTACTAAAAGTTTACAAAAGCTAGTAGTAAAGATATTTAAGAAAGAAAAAAGAGGAAAAACAGCCCCAAGATATGACTGGGCTTAGTCCCACATGGATCCAATCACATGGAGCTGGGGTCATATTGGTAGTTACAAGCTGGGAAAAAAAGGGCAAAGAGTAAAACTACGGAAAGAGAAGGAACAACAGAGAAGAAAAACTTGGATCAACATTGATCTAATCACATGGAACAAGGGCCATATTGTTCCAACCATATGGCCAGACCTTGCTGAAGTTGAGTGAGTGTGTGTGTGTGTGTGTGTGTGTGTGAGAGAGAGAGAGAGAGAGAGAGAGAGAGACAGAGAGACAGAGAGACAGAGAGACAGAGAGACAGAGAGACAGACAGAGACAGTAGAGCATGTATATAGCAGGGGGGAAAGCAAGCAGGAAAGAGGAAGAATTCATGGAAGTCCACTTTCTGGGAGTTAGAGAAGGGGTGGTGGAGTTGGTTAGCATCTGACTCCAGTTATTCTCCAATGCCTATGCATTCCCCTATGCCCCTATTTTCATAGGGGCAAGCCCTAAGGCATGGCTGAGATGGTATTCATTGCGCATGGGTGGCATTCTACCCATATACAAAGGGTCTAACCTTTGAGTCCAACGTGGCTTAGGAAATAGAGAGAATGAAGAATACCCTCCACAGAACAGAAAAACCTCAAAAGATTACAATTTTCTCTGTGTCCTGCTTCAAGTTGTTACTTGTTGAATTCAATCCATGACTTGGGAGTGAAAAAATTCCTTTTTTCTCTACTAAGAAAATTAGCACCCAATAAGCCTCAATTAGCAAAACTATAAGGCAAGGTAGATGAATAACTTGGTGTCCTGCATTTTTTCCAGCAGCAAAATCACCATGTTTCCTACCTGAACTATAATAATAACAACTGCAAGAATTGAACATTCATTATAGTTAAGATTTGACCTGTTTCATTCAAATAGAATTTTTAAGGACAACTAGTAAAGTTAGGTAGAACAAGTGGTCAGCCAGAAAGTAAGATTAATGGGTAGTTTAAAAAAAAATAATTATGGGTCTTATCAGGGTAAGATGGGCAGCTAAGCACTACAGGAGGACCCAGAGTCAGAAAGATTCAACTTCCTGAGTTCAAATCCAACTCCAGACACTTGATATTTAATAGCTGTGTGACCCTGGGCAAGTCACATAACCCTGTTTGTCTCAGTTTCCTCATCTGCAAAATGAGCTAAAGAAGGGAATGGCAAATAACTCCAGTATCTTTACCAAGAAAATCCCAAATGGGTTCACAGAATCAGATGTGACTGAAAATGATTGAACAATTAAGGTAGAATTAAGGACAATTAAAAAGTAAATAAACCATAATTAAAGAACATCTTTGTCCTGCTAGAAAAAGAAATTATTTTACTATCAGCAACTAACAATTCAAATGATACATTATAAGTAATACAATAGAAAATTCCACTCCAGCATAAATTGTAATATTTCTATAAAATATTATTAAAATCAATAAACCTGCCCTAAGATTTTTTCTGTGAGATTACTTATGTCTAAGTCTGATATTCTTTAAGTCTATATTTCTGATTTAAAAATTAGTCTCTTAACTTCTAACTAATGGTTATAAATCTGAATGTGTTCTCAGTGTAAAAATGTTAAGTCTGCTACATGAGGGAGACCTGTCTCCTACATCTGAAATGTTGATTTGGCCTATGACAATGCTACCTTGAAAGCTCAATGATAGCACAAATAAATTCCTTTATCTGGATCAACAAACCATAAGATAAGAGATATCTTGGATGAGGATAGAGGAAATCCTATTGTTATTTATAAACATTTACTCTTCAGCCTAAGCAGGATTCTAGTAGATAGGAATTTAAAGCAAATATTATAAGATATGAGAAGTTCATATTGTAAAACTATGTCATCTATTTCAAATCTCATTATTTACCTGACTCAGTTTTTATTATTCTTTATCCTTTTTGTATAATGCCCCTAGAATTTTGTATGAGCTGACATTCTTAATATGCCGTCCACCTATGGGTTTTTGGTAAGATCCTAGAGAATAATACTTCATTTGTTTTTTTTTCTTTGGTTTTTGCAAGGCAATGGGGTTAAGTGACTTGCCCATGGTCACACAGCTAGGTAATTATTATCTGAGGTCAAATTTGAACTCAGGTACTCCTGACTCCAGGGTTGCCTCAAAACTTCATTTATAAAACAAACTTTGCTATTTCATTTTTAGCCTAAGAAAATCATGGTGAACACATGTAATTCAATTTTCAATTTCTTTTTTTAAGGTAGACAGAATCATGTTTTCTCATTATTTTTCTTTATTTTTAATTTTAAAAACATCAACAAATATAAACATTTCTTTTTTCCTTTTAAATATTTTATTTATTTTTGAGTTTTACAAGTTTTCCCCTAATCTTGCTTCCCTCTGCCTACTCCCCACAGAAGGCAATTTGTCAGTCTTTATATTGTTTTCATGGTATACATTGATCCAAATTGAATGTGATGAGGAAGAAATCATATCCTTAAGGAAGAAAAATAAAGTATAAGAGATAGAAGTATTACATAATAAGATATCAGTTTTTTCCCCCTAAATTAAAGGTAATAGTCCTTGGTCTTTGTTCAAACTCCATAATTCTTTCTCTAGATACAGATAGTATTCTCCATTACAGATAGCCCAAAATTGTCCCTGGTTGTTGCACTGATGGAATGAGCCAGCCATCAAGTTTGATCATCACCCCCATGTTGCTGTTAGGGTATACAGTGTTTTTCTGGTTCTGCTCATCTCACTCAGCATCAGTTCATACAAATCCCTCCAGGCTTCCCTGAATTCCCATCCTTCCTGGTTTCTAACAGAACAATAATGTCCCATGACATACATATACCACAGTTTGTTAAGCCATTCCCCAACTAAAGGACATTCACTTAATTTCCAATTCTTTGCTACCACAGAGTTGTTATGAATATTTTTGTACAGGTAATGTTTTTTACCCCTTTTCATGATCTCTTCAGGTTATAGACCTAGTTGTGGTATTGCTGGATCAAAGAGTATGCACATTTTTATTGCCCTTTGGGCATAATTCCAAATTGCTCTCCGGAAAGGTTGGATTAGTTCACAGCTCAACCAACAATGTATGAGAGCCCCAGATTTCTCACATCCCTTTCAACATTGACCATTGTCCTTTCTAGTCATATTAGCCAGTCTGAGAGGTGTGACGTGGTACCTCAGAGATGCTTTAATTTGCATTTCTCTAATGAGTAATGATTTAGAGCAATTTTTCATATGACTATGGATCACTTTGATTTCCTTATCTGTAAATTGCCTTTGCATATACTTTGACCATTTGTCAATTGCGGAATGGCTAAACATAAACATTTCAATATGGAAATTAGAACCAAAAAAAGTATTTTTGGTGAAACTGTAACAAACTGTCCTACATTTCTATAGACCATTCTAACTTCCCTCTGTTCTCTCCTGTGCATTTTCAAATGTTTTACTGATGTTCAAGTCTTTCATTTCTTTTTTGTCATCATTTCATCACTATCTACTGAACTCCCTCTCCATTACTTTTTAAAATTATTATTGTCTTTCCTGTTGCCTGTCCTCTCCCCATTGAATAAATTTTAACAAGACAAATAAATAATGATCAATGCATAATTTGATAAAAACAGATCTCCATATTAACCACATTTAAAAATATATATATCTCTTCCTGCATTTTTAGTTCATCACATCTCTGGCAAGTGGTGGGTGGCCTGTTCTATCTTTGGTCCTTCAGACTTGTGGTTCATCACCATGTTGCTCAAAGTTCTCTAGTCTTTTAAAACTACTACAAATTTGTGGATGATTGTTGCATGATTTTCTCTACTTACATTCAACAGCATGTGTATAGGAGTGAAGGCGGCCTCATTTTTCTCACTTCTATTCTGAGATCACTGAACTAAGAGAAGATGGTAGAAATTCCAAAGAGAGACTTCAGTTCAATATAAATACAAGCATAGCTTGTTTTACTTCACAGATACTGCATTTTTTTAAAAAACTGGAAGTTTATAGCAACCCTGGGTTAAACAAGTCTATCTACACCATTTTTTTTCTTTTTCTTTTTTTTGCAAGGCAATGGGGTTAAGCGGCTTGCCCAAGGCCACACAGCTAGATAATTATTAAGTGTCTGGGGCCAAATTTGAACTCAGGTACTCCTGACTCCAGGGCCATTGCTCTATCCATTGCACCACCTAGCTGCCCCTACACCATTTTTCTAACAGCATGCCTTCACATTGTGTCTCTGTGTCACATTTTGGTAATTCTTACAATATTTCAAACTTTTTCATTATTATTCTGTTATTACTGTGATCTCTGATCAGTAATCTTTGTAATTGTTTTGGGGTGCCACAAACTGTGTCCATCTATGGTAGCAAACTTAATACTTGAGTGTGTTCTGACTGCTCCATCACCTCTGGTCCATCTTTCTTCCTCTCCTTGTGCCTGCCTGTCTTTTAAGACACAGTGATATTGAAATCAGGCCAGTTTGTAACCCTATGATGGCCTCTGAGTGTTTAAGTGAGAGAAAAAGTCAATTGATGAAACAAACTTCACTGTTGTCCTATTTATGAAATTGTTGTGGACAGTTCAATTTTCAACCACTCTGATAAGCCAACAGCCATCAACAATGAGGCAAGATACTCCACCAGCAACTTGAAAAAGGTTTGAGTGATGCTTAGCATTTTTTAGCAATAAAATATTTTTAAATTAAGGTATGAGCATTGTTTTTTAGACATAAGATTATTGCATTTATTAGATTATAGTATGTGTACATAAGTTTTATATGACCTGGGAAACCAAGAAATTTGTGTGATTCTCTTTATTATGATATTCACTTTATTGTGATGATCTGGAACAAAAGCTGAAATAACTCTGAAGTATGTCTATAGTTAAATCTATCCATTTGGGGTGGCTACTTTGAGAAGTAGTTGATTTGGGCACTTGGTGAAGCCCTGGAGTTGGGAGGACCTAAGTTCAAATCCAGTCTCAGACACTTGATAATTAATAGCTGTGTGACCTTGGACAAGACACTTAATATGGGGGGGGGGGGGGGAGAGAGAGAGAGAGAGGGGGGGGAGAGAGAGAGAGAGAGAGAGAGAGAGAGAGAGAGAGAGTTGTTTTAACTTGACATCTTCACATCTTCAAAGAAAGGCTGAACAATGTAGGGATGATTCTCAGACAGATATGGATTAACTGAATGACTAAATGGATATACTGGGCTATCACATTTTCTGTCATCATCACTCCCTTTCCCCAATGTCTTTATAGGGATAAAACAACATTAAAATGAACATCAGGGAAGTTTTTAAAAGAAAAAAAAGCACTGCATCACAACCTGCAACCTTTGCTGAAGGAGAAAAGTTTTCTCACCCTGCCTAGGTGATATGATAGTGTGGATTTATGGGTCAATGGTGTTTCTATATATATTAACCTTAGGGGTTTTAGCATCACATGGCAGGGACTTTTCTTCTTGAAACCTGAAGAGTGAGGAGTGGAATTTATGTTTGAAGGGAAGGTAACAGAGAGACAATAGCACACAGAAACTGCTATACTTTTTACTTCTGTATGTAACTTAAATAAAAGGCTAGATTTAAGTGATTGCCATTTGTTTCAAAAGAATATTCTCTTTATTTAGAATTTTATTGTCTCCTTCATAACTTATTCATAATACTTTCCTCTTTCTTAGAAACTGGAAAGGAGGGCTGTTTATAATGTAGTTTTATGAATAATATATTATTCATCTGTGTTTAATTTAGAGGTCTTTCTATGGTGCTTGATCTTTGCAGAGAATAATGGCAATTTCTACCCAGAGAGTCCCTGATTTACAGAAATATCCATAAAAGAATATCCTCTCTCAGCTAGGAATTTAATTATCTTTCTTTTAACAAAGGGTACATTCTTCAACATTTTATCTGGTGGTCCAGAGTTTAAATCACTGCTATAGTGAATAAATACAGTGGATTAACCTACAAAGAAGGTAGTTTGAATTCATATAAATCCAATCATCATAACAATAAAATCCCACCTAAAGAGTGGGAAAATTGTACATATCCTTTGAACCCCCACTACTAGATCTTTACCCCAGAGACCAAAAGAAAAGGAAAAACTTTTTTATACAAAAATATTTATAACAATAAAAAAGGAAAAGGTAATTTAATTTTTTGAGCTGACAAAAAATTAGAAACTGTGGGGATGCCCATCAATTGGAAGTTGTGATATATGATTGTGATGGAATATTATTAGGCTATAAGAAATTATTGGTGAGGGGGAAGTGGTTTCAGAAAATAAATAAATAAAGCATAGCGAAACCTGTATAAACTAATGCAAAGTGAAGTAAAAAGAACCAGGAGATCATTGTGAACAAAAACAGAAATGCTGTAATATGATCATCAAATGTGAAAGACTTGGCTACTCTGATTAAAACAATGATCCAAAACAATTTCAAAAGACAAATAATGAAAATAAATGTATTTACTTCCAGAGAAAGAGAGAACTGATAACCCTAAGTGCAAATTGAAGCATAATTTTCTAACTTTATTTTTTTCTTGTTTTTTTTTAAATATGGCTAATATGGAAATGTTTTGCATGATTTCACATGTATAATCAAAATTTTATTGCTTACTTTTGGAGGAAGGATTGGGAGGGAGGGAGAGAATTTGGAACTCAAAATTTAATAAGAAAATAATGTTTAAAATAAATAAAAAATTTTAAGTATACATAAATATCTTAAGGGCAGCTAAGTAGCACAGTGGATAGAGCAACAGTCCTGGAATCTTGAGGATCTGAGTTCAAATCCAACTCAGACCCTGGATACTTACTGTGAGACCTTGGGCAAATCAATCCTATTGCCTTGCAAAAACTAAAAACAAACAAACAAAAAAAATCTCAGGTGCTAAAAGATAAGAATATTGCTTGCGTCTAAATATCATTAAAAGGTAATGCTAAATAGACTCATTAGCAATGTAGACTTCTTTTGTTGAAATCTGATTAAATTCAAAGAATATTTGTAAAAGACCTACAAAAACATTTACTAAGGGCATGTATATATATATATATATATATATATATATATATATATATACAAACACACACACACACACACACACACACACACACACACACACACACATATATATATGTCATGCCAGGTACAAAGAATTTTTAAAAAGTGAAAATTCCTTTTTTATATTAGAAGGACTGTGATAGGCAAATTACAACAGGTATCTGGTTACATCAATAAAAGGTAATTTAATGAGGGTGATCAAAGAAGCTTCACAGAATAGAAATTAAATTGAACTTTGAAGGAAAATAAGGGTTCTGAGAGGTAGAGATGAGGAAGGAGTACAACTCACATCAAAGGATGGTTTGTCCAAACACACATGGAATGTCAATTTGGGGAACAGCTAAAAATCTTATTTGATCAGAATTTAAGATTTTGTGATATGGAATGTTTACTCCCTCCTGAAATAAAGTTTAAAAGGTATGTTGGAGTCTAATTACAGAAAGTCTTGTGAAAATAGGCTCAGCCTTATTCCTCTTCCTCTTTAGGATACATATTAAAAATGATATTAGATCAGTATTTTAATCTGAAGTCTTTTGTGCAATCCAATAAACATTTACTAAAAGTCTACCATGCTAGGAAATGTATTAAGTGCTGGGGCAACAACTAATAAAAAAGAAAGACAGTTCCAGCTTTCAAGTTTACAATTTCATGGTGGGGGGGGGGGGGGGAGACTACACACAAAAAGAGGCAGGAAAAGGTTGGAGTGCAGATACTCAGGAATAAGTGGTACTGGGGTATCTTGGTCCAGGGAGTTGAAATTAGGTAGAGCAGCAAACTCAAAAGTGAAGTAATCTGAGAATCCAGCATCTACTCTCTACAAAGAAAGGCACTGGGAAGAGTTTGGTATTCTGCCCTCCAAGTATCTTATTCAAAGGAGAGAAGAAGGCTGAGGGAGATGGTATCGATAAAAGCTTCAGCTAACAAGACAGTGATAAGATTAAAAGTGATAAATTTAGCCTGAGAGGGTCATCTTGTTAGGTAAAGTTGAAAATCCCAGAGCAGGAGATGCAAAGTAAAGAATTCCCACTTGAATGAAAAATCCTTATAAGTCATTCTTTCATTATCAATTTCAAAACAATATCCTATATTTAGGGGTATTCAGGAGCAAGCTCAAACCCTTTGGCAAGAAGTGAATCCTAAAATATTAAGTGTGAACAAGTATTCTTCAAAATAAGCAAACTGAAATTTATAGTTTGTTTTACTAATTTGTAAGAAAGTGATAGAAAATCCATCAATAGGGGGCAGCTAGGTCACACAGTGAATAAAGCACCGGCCCTGGAGTCAGGAGTACCCAGGTTCAAATCCAGTCTCAGACACTTAATAATTACCTAGCTGTGTGGCCTTCGGCAAGCCACTTAACACCTCTTGCCTTGCAAAAACCTAAAAAAAAAATCCATCAATAAACATTTATAAGATGACTAATTAAAAACATTGAGTAAACTTTAAAGTGTATCATGGATATTTTTTCACTCCCTAGAAAGCTGGTTATTAAAAATTTACCAGGAAATCCCAATCTATTCTGAAAAATGTTTGGCTTCAACAAGGGCTTAACCACTTTCTAAATTGGAACTGAATCAAAGTTTAAGAAGTTTCTCTAAGATCCTGAAAAGTGAATTAAGGTGATAATTAAACCTAATTAAGGAAGTTACCAATCTTGATTTTTGATGGAAGGTTTAAGTGTAACACCATTTTGGGTAATAATCCTTCTATCTGATGAATCAAACGGTAGCTGTAATTTCATTGGCTTCTCTAGCCATGTTTTATCTAATTGTAGAATTTTATTCTTGTTTCAGCATACTATAAATTGTAGTTAAATTTTTTTGATAAAAATGATTTTCAAAGGCAAGATGAATTTCACTAAGCAGAGATGATTAGAATTGGAATTAATTGAATTAATAAATTTGTCTCTGGCAGGTTCAGGGTTAAAACAGTAGAGGACAGAATTTTTTCTTTTCTTTCACAGACTTAAATGTCAGCCTAAAGAGTCTGCATTTTATCCCAGAGATAGTGGGGAACCAGTGAAGTTCTCTTAACAGGAAAGTGACATGGTCAGAATCTTGCTTTAGGAATATTACTTTTTTAGTTGTATAAAGGACAGATTGGAAAGAGAAGAGACTTGAAGCAGGGAAAATAAAATAAGTGGATTGTAATAGGATTAATATCTATAGGTTCTTCCCTATCCACCCTAACCACCATGTGGGTTAGGCTAGTTCTTTCATCAAAAGGCAAAGGGGGGGGGGGGGGAGCCAAGATGGCCACTAGAGAGGAACATCTCTTAGAAGCTCTCTCATGAAACTTCGAAACTAAGGACTCTAACTAAACAAGAGACAGAACCCACAGAGGGACCCAGGGAGGCAGTTCTACTCAAGGTGACCTGGAAAAGAGCAGAATGGCTCTGCTCCCCAGGGTCGGAGGGGCGGCCTGCCAGAGAGGTGGCCCACCAGAGCCAAAGAACTTCAGCCTCCCGGAGGCAGCCCCAGGGTACTGGGAGTCTCAGCTCACAGCAGCAGGGGAGTCTCCTGAGCTGCACCCCGGGGAGCATCGGGCACAAAGTGGGGGAACAGCGGGGGACCTCTGCCAGAGCCAGCATGTGGAGCCCAGCCCTCAGGGCACACAGCAAGCAACGTGGTCTTTTGGCAGCCCAGATCCAGGAACAGAAGCTGGTGGAGGCCGTAAGCAGGAGCCCCCAGGGCATGAGCCCATTGAACCTAGGGAGGGGGTGAAGAGAGACTGCAGAGCTCTGTCCTCTGCCCCTGGAACAGGACTCTGGGGCTCTGATCACATTCAGATCCTGATCTCAGTCTAGGCTCCCCCATAGAACAGCAGGGCAGAGCCTCACACACTGAGACCCTTGTGGGAGTGTCCCAAAAGCTCAGGAAGCACCCTCAAACCAGGCTCAGGCTGAGAAAATGAGCAAGCAGAGAAATAACAGGAACACCACTGAGAAATATTTTGCATATGAGCCCAAGAAGGATCAAAACACTCAGTCTGAAGATGAGGAAGCACAAGCTCCTGCATCTAAAGACTCCAAGAGAAACAGAAATTGGGCTCAGGCTATGACAGAGCTCAAAAAAGACTTGGAAAATCAAATGAGGGAGTTAGAAGAAAAACTGGGAAAAGAAATGAGAGAGATGCAGGAAAAACATGAAAATGAAGTCAGCAGCCTAGTCAAGGAAATCCAAAAAAATGCTGAAGAAAATAGCATGCTAGGAGTGGCTAGATGGCATAGTGGATAAAGCACTGGCCCTGGAGTCAGGAGTACCTGGGTTCAAATCCAGTCTCAGACACTTAATAATTACCTAGCTGTGTGACCTTGGGCAAGCCACTTAACCCCGTTTGCCTTGCAAAAAAAAAACCTAAGGAAAAAAAAAGAAAATAGCATGCTAAAAAACCAGCTTAGGTCAAATGGATAAAACAGTTCAAAAAGTTATTGAGGAGAAGAATGCTTTAAAAAGCAAAATTGGCCAGATAGAAAAAGAGATAAGAAAACTCTCTGAGGAAAACAAATCCTTCAGACAAAGAATAGAACTCAGGGAGATTGATGAATTTACGAGAAACCAGGATTCATTACTTCAAAACCAAAAAAATGAAAAATTAGAAGAAAATGTGAAACATCTCATTGAAAAAACAAATGATATGGAAAACAGACTTAGAAAAGATAATTTAAAAATTATTGGAATACCTGAAAGTCATGATCAGGAAAAGAGCCTTGACATCATTTTCAAAGAATTGCTACAGGAAAATTCCCCTGATATTCTAGAAGCAGAGGGCAAAATAGAAATGGGGAGAATCCGCCGATCCCCCAGAGAAAGAGATCCCAAAAAACCAATCCCTAGGAATATTATAGGCAAACTCCAGAACTCCCAAGTCCAAGAGAAAATATTACAAGCAGCCAGAAGAACACAGTTCAAATATCATGGAGCTGCAGTCAGTATCACACAGGACTTAGCGGCAACTACATTGGAAGCTCATAGGGCTTGGAATATAATACACTGGAAGGCAAAAGAGCTTAGAATGCAACTGAGAATCAACTACCCAGCAAGGCTGAATGTCCTCTTCAAGGGAAAAAGATGGACTTTCAATGAACCAGGGGAATTTCAAATGTTCCTGTTGGAATGGTCAGAGCTGAACAGAAGGTTTGATCTTCAGATACAGTACTCAGGTGAAGCATAGAGATTGAAGGAGAAGGGGAAAATATGAGGAACTTAATGATGATGAACTGCATGCATTCTTGCATAGAAAAATGACACTGATAATACTTATATGAACCTTCTCAGTTAATAGAACAGGTAGAGGGGGCTTTTATAGTTGAAGCACAGGAGAAAGCTGAATTTGAAGATAAAATATGGTGTAAAAATGGAGTCAATAGAAAAAAAAGGGAAATGTAAAGGGAGAAAGAAAAAGGAGAGGGGGAATAGGCCAAGATATCTCATATAATAAGTTTTTTTCTTTATTACAATGAGCTATTGCAATGATATGGAAGGGGGAAGGCAAGGGGGAATGAGGGAATCTTTGCTCTCATCAGAGGTGGCTAGGAGAGGAAACAACATATATACTCAATGGGGTATAGACAACTGGAGTAACAAGGAGAGAAGGGGGATGGGGGAAGGGGGGAATGTGAGTGATGGAGGAGAGGATGGACCATGGTGGGAGAGAGGTCAGATATAACACATTTTCCTTTTTACTTCTTGCAAGGGGCTGGGATTGAATGGCCTGTCTGGGACCATAGGGCCAGGTGGATGCTAGGCCTAAGGGGTGGTAGGAGGGCTCAGGGCCTCTTGGCCCCAGGACCAGGGATCTGTTTGCTGCGCCACTCAGCGACTCTACAGCACAGCCAGAGTGAAAGGAGAGAGAAAATATAGTACATGGTAGTGGAGAAATACGAAAGGAGGGAGTTGCAATCAGCAATGGCAACGGTGGAAAAAATATGGAAGTAACTTTTGCGATGGACTTACCATAAAGAATGTGATCCACATGTGATAGAGTTGTTGGTGTTAGAACAAAGACTGAAGCACATTTTTTATTATTATTATTTTGGGGGGGCGGGGGTGCAGGGCAAATGGGGCTAGGTGGCCTGCCTAGAGCTGCATAGCAGGGTGATCTTTGTGTGTCTGAGGCCGGATTTGGACCCGGGTGCTCCTGGCTCAAGGACCAATGTTCTATCTACCACCCAGCCACCCCTACTATTATTACTATTTTATTTTAATTTGGGTCTTCTTTTTTTCTTTTTTTTTTGTTTTTGCAGGGCAGTGGGGTTGGGGTGGCTTGCATGTCACACGGCTGGGTGATTGTTGGGTGTATGGGGCTGGATATGGGCTCGGGTGCTCCTGGCTCCAGGGCTGGGGCTCTGTCCATTGCGCCACCTAGCCATACCTACAATTATTACTATTATTTTTTTAATTTCAATTTTTTCTTTCCCCTTTACTTTATCGCTCAAGCAAGTCTATATTTTGTGGGGGGAGGGGGTATTCTGTTTACTCTTAAACAAGAATATTTTATTAATGTATAAAAAACATTATTTATACAAAAAAGAGAATAAATAAATATTTTTTTAAAAAGGCAAAGCGGCTGTCCCCAAGACTTGGTTGGTTAAGAGGGCTTAGGATCAAATCAGATCATCAATGATGTAATTTAGTGGTCTCAGGTCATGTTGATTTGGTAATTTGTCTATCAAAAAGAGACAGAGTTACTATATGTAGGGAAGAAAGTACAGAAAGTGGAAGCAGGACAAAGGATTTTGGTTCTAATTAGTCTGAATATCAGAATAAGGGAGGAAAGAGGTAGCATTTTCTGTCAATAGGGAAAGAACCAATTTCATTACAGCCTTCAGGGTCTATGCTGACCAAGTAAACTGGAGTCAACTTTTATATGACTCTAGAAATAAAGGTAGCGGAAAAAAGAAGGAGAGAATTCTATACTATTATCTAATTAAAATAATCTTCTTTAAAGGAAACATTAGAACCCTGATTGAAGAGAATAATAATAATAATAATAATAATAAAAATTAACATTTGAATTGCACTATCTACATGCTAGATACAATCCTAAGCACTTGACATATTATCTCATTTGATCCGTACAACAATCCTGGCAGGTAAGGTTTTATTATTATTCCCATTTTACGGATGAGGAAACTGAGCAAAACAGAGGTTAAATTACTTGTCCATGATCACAGTTAGTTGGTGTTTGAGGCCAAATTTTAACCCAGGCCTGAACTCCAAACTTGATTCTCTATCCACTGTGAAAATATTTATAGCAAAAATGGAATTAAGATTAAAGTAAACTAAAATTAAGATGGCAGCTAGGTGATACAGTGGATAGAGTTCTGTGCATAGAGTCAAGAAGATCTTTACGAATTCAAATCACTTCATGAGTTAATCATGTAATCCTGTTTGCCTCATCTCAAAAATGAACTGAAGAAGGCAATGGCAGCCCACTTTAGTAACTTTGCCAAAAGAACTACAAAAGGGGTTATAAAGAGTCAGACATGACTGAAAATAAAAGGTAAATGTTTATTCCCTTACCATTTGTCACTAATCTTGAAAGAATAAAGAGAGGGGAGTTTGAAAAAAAATAAATTAAGAGGAGTAATGGTGCCTATCAAGAAATGTCAAAACAAAAGATACCAATAAAAACATTAAAAA